>NW_022987954.1:0-51216 GCF_902827165.1 Trematomus bernacchii
CCCTACACACTACCCCTACACACTACCCCTACACACTACCCCTCCGTTCGCGCGGAGGGTCCGTCACATTAAGTGCTGTTCCAAACCAACGAGTGTGGAGCGGTGTGGAGGGGGAGTGGGCTATCAAGCCATCAAACAGCGAGTCTGCATCGGTGCTGACTTGAGACCGGTCTCTACCTGACCGGACTGAACGCTGTGTGTCCGTCAGGAAACACGCTGTTTACAAACAGTTCCTGCAAACATCCGCTGATAAACTGCGATGTTAGCAACCTCATGATAACCTCATATTTTTTAACACAATTAAAGATGTTTGGAGTTTTATTTCAGTTCTTAATTTACATTTTTTGTCCAAGAGATGCTGATTTGAAAGCTGTTACATACAGTTACGGCATTTCCTGTTTCTGCCGGAGAGAGGGGAGTTTGTCCCAAAGCTTGCCGCTGTATTTACTCCCTCCATCTGACAGGAGGAGCCTCGTTGAGCTACGAGTGGCACTCCACAGAGTTCACTACGTCACGGAGGGGGAGTGTGTAGGGGTAGGGGGTAGGGTGTAGGGGGAGTGTGTAGGTGTAGGGCGTGGTTTGGGATTGGGCCTGAGTTTAGTCCCTCCAGCATCTTAATAAGCTTTTAAAACATGTAGAAAAAAGACAGCAAGTGAAAGCAAACCGAGAAAACACAACGTAACCTTATCGACTTATCAATTCAAGCAAATATGTATTTATAGCCAGGTGTGTATCGATGTCAACAAGCCCCATAAAACAATTTAAAAAGGGGTAGTGTTGAACAGAAATGTGCAAAAATATGTGGGTCTTCTCATGGATGTATTGTCTTTAAGGAGAATACAGAACACAGTGTACCTCCACAGAACACAGTGTACCTCCACAGAACACAGTGTACCTCCACAGAACACAGTGTACCTCCACAGAACACAGTGTACCTCCACAGAACACAGTGTACCTCCACAGAACACCAGGGGGCGATATCATCTAGTTTATGGTCTGAATATCTTCACATCACTGCTTCCTCCTCCTCCTGCAGGTTGGACCTCCTTCCCTTCTACTCTCGCCTGGTGGCCACTCTCCATCCCTGCATGTCGGACGTGGGGGAGGATCTGTGCTCCATGCTGAAGGGAGACTTCAGGTTCCACGTACGTCCTCTTATATACTAATATTACTAGGGCTGTCAGTCGATTAGAATAGTTAATCGCGATTAATCGCAAATTAATCGCACATTTTGTATCTGTTCTAAATGTACCTTAGAGGAATATTTTTCAAGTTTGTAATACTCTTATCAACATATGAGTGGACAAATATGCTTTATGCAAATGTTTGTTTATTATCTTTGGAACAATGACAAATATTCTCCTGAATATTCTCAACACAACAACCTGGAACCTTTCTTTCTCTCTCTCTCCCCCTCCCTCTCTCTCTCTCTCTCGCTCTCTCTCTCTCTCGCTCTCTCGCTCTCTCGCTCTCTCGCTCTCTCGCTCTCTCGCTCTCTCTCTCTCTCTCTCTCTCTCTCTCTCTCTCTCTCTCTCTCTCTCTCTCTTCCCCCCCCCCCCCCCCTCCCTCTCCCAACCCTTTCTACTTCTCTGCACTGAGCCAGTTGCTCAAACAGACAAGCCGCTCCTCTGTCTTCATACCAGTCAAAGCATGAGACTGACGTTCCCACTGTGGGTCAAAATAATGCGCTGTGATGTGCAGTCGACACGTTGGATGCGATCCGAATGATCTCACGCAGCCCCTCGTCCTCCACAATGTTAAGCTGTAGCCCCCCATTTAGCTATCGCTGTTGTTGTCCAGGCGTCTCCCCGGCAAACTTTCAAGCGTGGTCTGCTGCAAGCGAGCGGCCGGAGCGGGGCTGAGCATCAGCTGTGAGCTTGGCTTGCTGTTTAAAACACCTTTTTTTTGTATCCATATCTCTCGCTAGAATCTCCCACCATCCAACTAACAACAACAACAACAACGTCTAGCCTTTGGGCTCTGAAACTACGGGGCGGGCCGAGGGCAAATACACATGCGTTAATCACACGTTAAAATAATTAGTGGCGTTAAAAAAAGATTGCGTTAACTTGACAGCCCTAAATATTACATTACATTAAACCAGCGGTTCCCAACCTTTTTTAACTCGGGGCCCACTTAAGAATCTAAAAAATGTTTATAATACATTACATTAGACGATGGACTGGATTTTTCTCACTGAACAAGTCAAACTGAAAAACATCCAAAGCACTCATATATATTTGAAGTTGATTAATTCCTCAACTTTAACATATTTGACCCACTCCACAATTTCATATATTGATTGTAAGGGAATATTCGTATTCTTTTGATTAACAGTAACAGCTCATACAAATATTTAATGTACTGGGAGAAAATGTATATTGAGCAAAATTAAGTTATTTTGATTCGGCCCCCCAACGCAGCTCGGGTTTCTGATGTGACCCCTTGTAAGAATGAATTGCCCACCCCTGAGTTACAAAGTGTGTCTTTCTGACATCTTGTTGTTGTGCTCCTGTTTGTGTCGTAGATGCGTAAGAAGGACCAGATCAACATCGAGACCAAAAATAAAACGGTCAGATTTATCGGAGAACTGGCCAAGTTCAAGATGTTCCCAAAGACTGACACGCTTCACTGTCTCAAGGTGGGAGGAAAACATCTTTCTCTGGGTCTTCTTTTATATATAATGTGATCATTTATAATATGAAATGTGTGTTTTTGGAACAGATGCTGCTCTCAGATTTCACCCATCACCACATAGAGATGGCGTGCACGCTGCTGGAGACGAGCGGACGCTTCCTCTTCAGATCCCCCGAGTCCCACCTGCGCACCAGCGTCTTACTGGTGAGGAAACTGATTTTAAAGATTGTATTTTTCAATTTATTTAGTTGAAGACAGACTTGAAAACTCTCTGAAACCTAGAAAGACTCAAAAAAACTAAATACACCAAACAACTGTTTCCAGCGAAGTGGTTTCAAAACAAGCTTCTAAAAACTTCCACCAGTAACAGTTGGTCTATCTTTGGAAAGTGACATTCATTAAGGATGTGCTTATTGTGAAATTCGATATTTTTGTTGCTGTCTATAACTTGTTTTTTGGTTTACATCTGTACCAGGGAAACATCTCAACTCAAACTGAACGTTCTTAGAGTAATGCAATGCTAAATGCAGGGTGGTCTTAAAAAGTATTAAAAGTTGATTAATGAATTTAGCGAAAATTAAAGATGGGGTAGGTAAGTTTGAGAAACCGGCTCGAGATACACTTTTTATTATATTCCATGGAATGCTCTTAACATCCCGATAGCAATGAATATCTGAAGTGCTTTGACAAAAAATCCATAAAAAGATATCTGTGGAAGCCGTAGTACTGTAAAAAGCACGACCAATCATCTGAGCCGGCCCGGCTAAAATAACTGGATGGCCTACCTGCCTGTCAGCCTTCCATCTGTGCACAAACTTATCTCGTGCCCTCATTGGTCATGTGCGCGTTCATGTGTGTTGGAGGAGGGGCTCTGTAAGGAAGTGGCAGATTTTCTCCGGTTGTGTATTTTCAAAATCTAGCGCACTCGAGCCGGTTTCTCAAACTTACCTACCCCACCTTTAAGGCTATTAAAAAGTATTAAACGGCATTTTCCAAGGTATTACATTTTCTAGCTTGTTTTCAATAAGTATATAAATTGAAAAAACTATATCTGGTCACAGAGATCTGCTATTTTAAAGTAAAGTCAACACATATCGACCCTAATTATAAAACGGACAAGCCAAATCAAGCAATCTGATTGGTTCTTAGCTGTGGTATACTGAGCGTATACCACGGGTAGAATTGTAAGTTACTTTTCACAACAACTCAGTATCCCTCCGCGTCTGAGATAAACAGTATACAGTTGGGCTGAAAAGCAAACTGCCTGCAGTTTGCTTTTCAGACTGGAACAAGAAAGCAGCGGAGAAGTAACGGAGCAGAAACCCTCCTTTTTACGCAACGGTCCAGACATAGACATCAAACGGCACAAAAACATATTCAGTGTGCAGTTCCTTTGGCATTAGGGCAGGGATATTTAGATACTTTCCAAGGTTTGACATAATGAATTGTGCTCCTTTTAAAGCAAGCAACGATGTTTTCAGATCTGTAATCAAAAAGGTCCGCAAAAACATTTAAGATTAACTTCGACCTCCGGGGGGGGGGTCTTACTATGGAGGAGTGGATTGAGGAGTGCCTATCTCCAGAACAAAAAGCACCTAAACGACGACATGCAGAGCTACGTGAAGAGCAGGTAGACCAACTGGAAAAGTATCACCATTCAAAAGCTTTCTGATGCGGGTCTTGAAACAAAGCAGAGAAATGATGACCGTTAGTGGCCACAGGTGAGAAAGCTCTCTCCAGAGCTACTGGAAGCCCAATCTGGGGGTCCGGAGAAAGTGGAGCAATATTCTCGCCACGCCAAGCAACAGCCTAGAACAACCTCAGCCTATACAAGTAACCACGTAAGCCATTCTACTGATGCTGGACAGTTTTTCAGTGGGTGCACAATAAACGGCAACATACACATTAATGTAAATAAATAGCGAAATAATGGATCAACGCTCTCTGTCTAATATGTTCGCTAGCTGTTGTTAGTGTTGTTGCATAGCAACCACCTCGCACTGTTTCGTGCAGAAGGCAACGGACGGACTATTTTATTTTGACCATCATTATTTAATAATAACAACTATTTAAATTAGAGTGTGTATTTTTCTTTCATATTGCCACACTTGGTAACCGTTTTATAAAAGCAATAGCTCACTTCAGGCCGTGATATATGCTCATTATATCACAGCTAAGGGGGTTGTCGACCCTCCGCTTCGCGTCGGGCCGAACCACGCCCCTTAGCTGTGATATAATGAGCATATACCACGGCCTGTCGTGAGCTATTGCTTAAATATAGTCTATATTAAGAACGAGAAAAGTTTGAACATATATATCGTTTTTTGTAAACATATGACAAATGTGCGAGGGTGATGACGCCGGACAGCCCAATTTAACCCCTGGGTATTTGTGAGGGAGCTCCTATATGGCATTACCCCGCTGAAGCTCACCAAAGTTTAATATAGTTCAAAGTTTTGTCAATTGTTTTGTTTATTGGTCAGATACTGGTTTCAAATGGTTTCTGAGGAGTTTTACTGGAAGGAAAGAGCACAAAGTGTGTCTACAGAAGCAAAACACAGCATACTGCATTAAACCTGACCTTGACAGAGAGGTTGAAGTTCATGTGGAGAGTCGTCTGTCTGTGTTATCTCTTGGGAACAATGCCTACATCAATGCATTGGGTTGGTCACACAATTCATTCTCTTATGCTATCTGAATTATGATAAGGAGTTATCACAAGCTGTTTAGTTGTGCTATCTTACAATCAATACTGTATATAGTAAATGTGAGGTAAAGTGTGTCGCCTATGTAACCGGGTTGAATTCGAAGTGGCGATGAGGTCTTAAAATGTATGGAAAGGGTCTTAAAAAAGGTCTTAAAAGGTTTTACATTTGACTTCAGGATTCCTGCATACACCCTGTAAATGACTCTGTCTTTAAAAGGCACATATTCAATCAAACCAATCGAGGAGGATACACGGAGCAGACTACGAGGAAGGGTTTTCACTACCCGCGTATAAAAGCCCCCCCACCTTCACAGCTGGTCCATTTCAACACAGGAAGAATGAGTGGGAAAGCGTCACATAAATCTAAGTCCTCACAGCTTATTATGTGCAATTCATTTCTTAAGGTTATACCAACCATTGAAGTCATGTTTAATGATCTTGAACGTCACTAAAACATAGCTATTAAGAAAGCTATTTCATAAATGGCTAGGTCTTGATAAATAACAATTATTTTATAGTTTTGTGTTAAAAATATTCAGGAGTTAAATTATTTAAAATTCACAGTCCTAAATGTGGGGATCTACAGGACACACATTTTCAGAGTAAAGGCTTTCACATTACTATCATTATATTTATTTAAATGTACATTTTACACCAAAACGGAACACAAAAGCAGGACCAACCATCATACATTGAATTCCTTGACTAACAAGAAAAAGATTCATCATTTAAATAAATATTTAACAACAAATGGGCCGGTTCTAAAGGGTTATTCAGTTAAGCCCGATGAGAGGGGATACAGCTGTGCACATGTCATCATTAACAGACGTCGTTTAAAAGTGACGTTTGAGTGAACGAGGACATCCCAATTAATACCTGAGGACTCCTCTGTCCTCGCGTCACCTCCTCGTGTCTCTCGCTCACATCTTACGGAGGCGGAGCTTAGACGCAAGGAAGGGACGCGAGTGAGGGAAAGGAGGAGGTGAAATATTCAATTGAGATGAGCCTACTGTTTATGTGTTCAAACACTCGTCTCCCTGTGTGTTTTCCAGGAGCAAATGATGCGTAAGAAGCAGGCTCAGCACCTGGACGCCCGCTACGTGACGATGGTGGAGAACGCCTACTACTACTGCAACCCTCCGCCCATGGAGAAGACTGTGAAGAAGAAGCGGCCGCCGCTGCAGGAGTACATCCGGAAGCTTCTCTACAAGGACCTGTCCAAGGTGTTTTATCTGAACTACATCGGCTGCCAGTGTCTGTTAGAATTGATTTTAGAATTATTTTACTGGTATTTAAAGCTCTTAATGGTTTGGCACCCACTTATTACATTACATTACATCACATGTCACTTGTTAGACGCTTTTATCCAAAGCGACTTACATACTCAATCCTGTGGGCAATCCCCACAGGAGCACTTTGGGGTGAAGTGTCTCAGGGACACAACGACATGCTGACTGCAGTGGGACTCGAACTTGCTATCCCCTGATTCAAAGTTCAGCGCACTACCCCACTTATCTCACAGAGTCACTCTTGGTGTTTGCCCCCGGACGAGCCCTGAGGTCTTCTTCAGCTATTATATTATATTCACTCTCGGCCGATCGATCGGTGCTCTCTATAAAGGCCGATCAGGAGAGCCGATCACATGTCGTAAAATGATGACGTGTTATTATCCAACGTTAATGTAAACTTGAATAATGTACTTCATTTGAATGTAATAATTATGTTGTTTGTGGAAGTGCATCATGTATGGAAAATGAATCTGAACTCTTCGATCCGTTACGATTATAAACTGAAGCAATATAAAAATGAGCATTAACTGAGTTGTAAACATCACTTTAAATGGAAGTTCCCCATAGGCCCCGCCCACTCTATGGTCGGATCGCTATCGGCCGATACTGATTCCGGCGATCGGCCCTAAAATACCCAATCGGAGCATCCCTAATTTGTTAACCTGATCAAATGTTATATTTCGCTGCATGGACCTTTTAAAGTTCTTAAAAAATAATCTGAGGGGAATTTCTTGTTATGTCTTTTTAACTTGTGATGTGTCCTTTTGTAAAGCACTTTGAGCTGCATGTGCTGTATGAAAGTGCTATATAAATAAAGCTTTATTATTATAAGGTGACCACGGAGAAGGTGCTGCGGCAGATGAGGAAGCTTCCCTGGCAGGACCCCGAGGTGAAGAGCTACCTGATCTGCTGCATGGTGAACATCTGGAACGTGAAGTACAACAGCATCCACTGCGTCGCCAACCTGCTGGCGGGCCTGGTGGCGTACCAGGAGGACGTCGGGATCCACGTGGTGGACGGGGTGCTGGAGGACATCCGGCTGGGCATGGAGGTGAGGAGGAAGGGTCTTATACTCTGATTGCCTTTTACACTGTTAAATTGTATTCTTTTAGTTTTGTATGTGTTTAACAGAGACACATGTTTCAAGGGTTCAAGGCTTTTATTGTCATGTGTACAGAGCTGAATTATTAAAGACCGTGGTACCGTTAAGCTCCGACGTTATCGGTCTTTTTATCGGTACTGGAGACATGTAAAAATATATCTCATATGTATTATTGCTACACAAACATTATATTGCAGTTTTAGTGTCGCCAACTCCGTTTCTAATACGCAAAAAGACAGCAAAATGCGTCTATGATTATTTTTAGTATTTTCAGTCTTTCCAATCCAGACGAGATCTCTCTCCCCCGTCTGTGTGCGAGGGGGCGGTTTACACACACGCAGCTGCTACATGCAGCAACACACACACACACACACACACACACACACACACACACACACACACGCAGCTGCTACATGCAGCAACACACACACACGGCGGAGAGAACGCGCTCCGAGGTGTGGTTAAACTTTACCCGTCTCGATGAGGACAATGCTCGTTACCTAAAGTGCAATTAGAGTTCAGCATGTGAGGGCGGCAACACGAGCTGTTTGTCTAAACATTTATCAAAAGTGCTCCACATCCAGACGGAGAAATGCACCGGGTTCGACTGTCTCTCTAGTAGCTCTGTAGCCCCATCCACGAGTAACGTTTCCACGTCAGGTGTTATGTATGCTAGCAGCAACACACGGAGCTAACTCAATGATACAAACATGGGTTCATGATTAGAGGGAACTGAGTTAGTTAGTTAGTTAAAGTTTCAGCTATTCTGTTCACAGTTCTGTCATCAGATTATTTAATACCATTTGTTTCTTTTGATTTTTGATTTAAATAAAAAGCAATGTTAATTTTGTTCACAATTTGTTTATTTTTTTCTCCAAAAGAACCGATAAGAGAACCGTTAAAAGAACGGATCGATAAGCGGTATCGATAAAAGTAGTAGTACCGTTAAAACCTTAACGATACCCATCCCTAGTAGTTATGTGCACATGAACATCTTAGGTCACAGGCTCCTCCTCCAACAGAGCAACACAATAAAACAGATAGAATAGTGTAAGTAAATACAAATACAAATAAAATATAATATAATAGAAATTGTGCAGAATAGTCTATTTACAAGTAATTGGAATATTGATAAGTTACAAACTGATGAATGTTATGGATGTGTCTATGTTTACATGTGTTAAGGATTTACCTTTCAGGAGGGGAGTGTAAAAGGGGATTAAATGGGTAAGGACTGGGGGGTTTAATGGTTTAATGAGGGGATGGGGGAGCAGCTGTTTCCTCTCATGAATATATAGCTGGACTGTAAGCAGAACTTCTTTACCCTCTGAGGAGGAAGTAGCTCTGTTCCTACATTTCAGATCCACTCCTCTTGCATAATGACTTTCTTTATTACTTTATTCAATATAACAAAAGACAGACTTTATCCATGAATCATTTATCAGTTTAGAGTTTCGGGGATGCTCTTGCTAAGTAACAGACTATAGATACAAAGATTGGTTAGACATAGGGGTTTTTGTTTAGCCTTTCAAAAACAAGATAAGGTAAGGTAAGGCACGCAGCTGTATTAACGGGACTTTTGCGCTAAGATTATTTCCTGATGAGGGCAGAATGTGGAGTTAGGTTCAGCAACAGGACAGGAAGTCAATAAAAACAGTTGCTAATCTTAATTGACGGTTTGACAGGAGGAAGTGTTGCTGTTCCGCATTATTTTTAGATGTTTTTGACACGAGAGAATGCTTTCTGGCTTCATGCTCACGAGGTTTTGCACACCACCTTTTAGCTTGGATGAACACGCAACAGAATATGTAACACTGTTTGTCTTAAATCTGCCTCCATCTCAAATCAGTCCAAGAGTTTAACAAGTTTTCATAGTATCTATCTCATGATATTGTAAGCTGTCATATACAAAGTAAGAGTAAGTCTAATTACGCTTTCTTTACACATACTAAATAAACATATTATTATTATATTTCCTTTTACCTCCAGGTGAACCAGCCGAAGTTCAATCAGCGGCGCATCAGCAGCGCTAAGTTCCTCGGCGAACTTTACAACTACCGCATGGTGGAGTCGGCGGTTATTTTCCGGACCCTCTTCTCCTTCATCTCTTTCGGGATAAATCAGGACGGCAGCCCCAGCGCTTTGGATCCTCCGGAGCATCTGTTCCGGATCCGGCTGGTTTGCACTCTGCTCGATACCTGCGGACAGTACTTTGATCGAGGGTCAAGCAAGAGGAAACTCGACTGCTTCCTCATCTACTTCCAGGCACGTTTTACAGCTAATTAACCTCCACTTCCTGTCTTAAGACTCTCAGTATCTTGATCCTGATTATCCAGAATATTGTAGAAATTGTATTATTTTTCTTTTGCAATTTTCATATTAATAATAATCATATTAATCCAGAGACTGTTTGGTCTTTCATGTTAAAGGGGACCTATCATGCAAAATGCACTTTTGTACGTCTTTTCTACATGAATATGTGTCCCCGGTGTTCCAGGGAACTCACCAAGTGTCAGAAAACACAACCCTCTCTATTTTCCTCCATACCCAAATCTCTAAAAAAGGGGCTGCAACGGATCTGATAAAAACTGATCCAGATTTGAACACTGTCCTGACGTCAGGACGGTGACGCTACGGCTATTGGGCCAACTCCACCAATCAGGAGGAGACAGCCACGGCCATTGCCGTTCGAAAGCGCTGGAGACGCTGTAGTACATATGCCAGGCCTGTAGGTGGTGCTGTTCTCACTGAATCAGCCCTTGCTAAAACAGAGCTAGAAAATGTCAAATTGAGCGAAATGAGGCATGGCTAAAATGCATGATCTGTTTGGTATTTTGAAAAAAAAAGTATAAATATGCCTTATATAGGTATGGTCCTACACTATATTATTCAAATATAGCATGATAGGTCCACTTTAAATAATAATAATGTTCTGTGTGTCTGCAGCGCTACATCTGGTGGAAGAAGAGCACCGAGGTTTGGACCAACGATCACCCGTTCCCCATCGATATCGACTACATGATTAGTGACACCCTGGAGCTGCTGAGGCCCAAAATGAGGCTCAGCAGCTCCTTGGAGGAGGCCACCAAACACGTGTCCGACCTGGAGAGGGAGGTACTCTTTAAACTGGGTAAGAGATACTGATATACACCTGAACATCAGCAGGAGAGGACTCTTTAAAGTAGAGACACTACATACTGATATACACCTGAACATCAGCAGGAGAGGACTCTTTAAAGTAGAGACACTACATACTGATATACACCTGAACATCAGCAGGAGAGGACTCTTTAAAGTAGAGACACTACATACTGATATACACCTGAACATCAGCAGGAGAGGACTCTTTAAAGTAGAGACACTACATACTGATATACACCTGAACATCAGCAGGAGAGGACTCTTTAAAGTAGAGACACTACATACTGATATACACGTGAACATCAGCAGGAGAGGACTCTTTAAAGTAGAGACACTACATACTGATATACACCTGAACATCAGCAGGAGAGGACTCTTTAAAGTAGAGACACTACATACTGATATACACCTGAACATCAGCAGGAGAGGACTCTTTAAAGTAGAGACACTACATACTGATATACACCTGAACATCAGCAGGAGAGGACTCTTTAAAGTAGAGACACTACATACTGATATGAACGTGGAAATGAGCACAAACGAACAAGAAAAGATGGAATATTCTTATGATAAACTAATAAATGAATCTGTTAAAATGAGATTAGATGAGTGTTTGAGTAATAAACCACGCAGAGAGGAAGTGTGATCCGGTGTCTCCAGTTGTTCGGCCTTCTGACAGCATTCCTCTCTGCGGAGGAGGACGTCAATCCTCACTCGGCTTTATCTGTCACACAGGTTTAACTTCGTAGAAAACATTCCTCAGACAAACAGAAGACACAATGCAGAGCGTCAGGAATGATAATTGTGAATGAAACTGAATGACTTGCATTTCAGAGTTTAATTTAGGCGGCTCACCCTAAATACACTCGTCCGTGTGTGTGTGTGTGTGTGTGTGTGTGTGTGTGTGTGTGTGTGTGTGTGTGTGTGTGTGTGTGTGTGTGTGTGTGTGTGTGTGTGTGTGTGTGTGTGTGTGTGTGTGTGTGTGTTGTGTGTGTGTGTGTGTGTGTGTGTGTGTGTGTGTGTGTGTGTGTGTGTGTGTGTGTGTGTGTGTGTGTGTGTGTGTGTGTGTGTGTGTGTGTGTGTGTGTGTGTGTGTGTGTGTGTGTGTGTGTGTGTGTGTGTGTGTGTGTGTGTGTGTGTGTGTGTGTGTGTGTGTGTGTGTGTGTGTGTGGAAGAAGCTGTGTTTTAAGTTATTTACTGGAGTAATTGTACTTAGTTACACTCCGCACTTATATAAATGTGTCTAAGCTTTTCTACGTGTGTGTGTGTGTGTGTGTTAGAGAAAGTGATTGATGAGGCCCTGGAAGCCAAACACAGGTTTCCATTGTCTCACCATTCATACTTTAACCAGGATCAGACATTCCTCCGTACAGAGTCACTGAAAACCGGATGTTCAGCTCCAGCTTGACTTCATTCCTTCTCACCCGTCACAACTTTTATATAATTAGTCTCTTCTTAATTGTTCTCATCTCTCAGGACGGTAATAACTCCCTCCTGAATATTTGCTCTATTTATACCTGAAGCCTTTGTTTGAGGGAAGCTGCTCTCACAGGTTGGGCTTCTCAAACTAAATTACTGTTTTACTAGAAGTAGTACTTGGATCTTTCTTTTAGAGACACTAAATACTGGTAATGTCCTCTTGTTCTCAAAGTACCAAAAGAAAAAGTCCTCAAACTATAAAAGACTATTGTATGATTAAGTCTTATAATATACAGAGATTAAATATGGAATCCAAAGTCATACATCTCACTCAAAATACAAACTTTACAAGAAATAACTCACATAAGTACAAGAAAAATGTTAATATTTGTATTAAAAACTAGTATATTTGAAAGATTAAATTGTAAAAGTGAGATTAAATTCACTGTCGGTAAAGGTGTTAACTTTATATACTGCAGCTGGATATCTTAACCTCCAATAATATATCGTAGTTTTCTTAGTTGTATATTTTCATTTAGTTTTAGTAATCTGAATTTGTCAATTAACCAAAGCTGTCAGACAAGTAAAAAATATAAGAAGAATAAAATAAAAACACTCAGGAGAAGTACAAGTACCTCAAAATGTTATGTAGGTACAGTAAATACGCATTTCCACTACAGAGCGGAGCGCGGTTTAAGCGTGCCGTGCCAAACCCGGCCCGTTTTTGTTGCGTTTCCACTAGGGGTAGTTCCGGCTAGCGGGTACTTTCTCACAGTTTTTCTGGCTCTCCAAAATCGAGGTTATTTCCGGGCCAACAACCGGGCTGAGTATGCTGAACTAGTGAGAGAATCGCTGGCAAGATGAACATATTTGACCGTGATTTAATTGTAATACACGTTTCAAAATGATGCCGAAGTAACAACATACTGATACCGGTTAGTAGAAACCATGAATTAATGCTTTGACAAGTCTGCAGACAGACGGCAGGCGAAACATCTTTTAAAATGCGTGTTTTCTGAGTGGAGATCGGCTAAGCTAACGCAGTATATGCTCCGACCGTCCACACTCACAACAATGGCCTACAGACATAAATAAACCAGCGTCTGTATTCTCCATGACACAGACAGTCTGTGGTTTGTACTTGTTTAACTTCTGTCTAGTTTCTGAACAGATATGAGGAGCTGTGAGCTCTGAGTGCTAACAGCTAACGGCTGATGTTGGTGTTATGGTTCGCATTGAAGATGACGTCACGGCTCCGCCTACACTGCGTTACTATAGTTACTGCCCCAGTTCCTAAACTGCAATGGAAACGCAGCATAAAGTGAGCCTGGCCTACCAAGGCCTAACTATACCGTACTAAGCCGTGCGAGGCCCTGCAGTGGAAATGCGCCGTTTATGTACTTATTTACTTTCTCAATCACATAATAATAATAATACATTTTATTTAAGGCGCCTTTCATGACACCCAAGGAAACCGTACAATTAGTTAAATATTCTAAGAGGTCAAAGCAACAGAACATCCTCATCATCCTCTCGTGTGTGTTTAATGAAGGTCTGGCGATGGAGAAGGACGGGCGCTTGAGTGCGATGAGCGAAGGCGAAGTTCTGGACGAGGAAGACGATGAAGGGGATGATGATGAAGACGTGGAGACGGAGGAGCAGTCGGGCAACGAGAGCGAGATGAACGAACAGGAGGAGGATGTGAGGAAATGTTTTGGTGTGATGTTTTTGGATTACTGTCATTGGTTGAATTTCCAATCGTTTAATTCGCTGTGAGGCTTTTCTTCAGGACGGGTCTGAGAACGAGTTAGAAGAGAGGGAGGAGGAGGAAGAGGAGAACACCGACTACCTGACCGACTCCAACAAGGAGAACGAGACGGACGAGGAGAACAACGTAAGATACAGCCTGTTAAGAAAACACTGAGTTTATGATTGTTAGAAAAATATCCCTCGTCACCAGCTTGAGCTTCAATTTTTTCTCTAAATGTTGGATTTTTTTCTGAAAATCTAAAAATTATGACTTTCTCAAAATTCTATCTTTTTCTCTAAATTATGACTTTTTCTCAAAATCTCAAAATTCTGACTTTCTCTAAAAAAATCTGACTTTCTCAAAATTCTATCTTTTTCTCTAAATTATGACTTTTTCTCAAAATCTCAAAATTATGACTTTCTCTAAAAAATCTGACTTTCTCAAAATTCTATATTTTTCTCAAAATTCTATCTTTTTCACAAAATTATGAATTTTTCTCAAAATTCTGACTTTTTCTCAAATTCTGACTTTTTTTCTCTCAAAATCTCAACATTCTGACTTTTTTCTCAAAATTCTGACTTTTTTTCTCAAAATTCTGACTTTTTCTCAAAATCTCAAAATTCTGTCTTTTTCTTAACTTAAAATGTTAATAATCACTGGTCCCCGGCTTGAGCTTCAATCTCAGGATCCATGTATTTGTGATCCTCTCCAGAATGAAAGTAGTCATCACACACAGAGCATCAACTAGTTCCTGAACAGTGTCCTTCACATGCTGATATCCAAGAGAGGGAGTTACACAGTCACAAGATGGAGGAATAGAAAGCAGTATTCAATGTTTACTTCAGATTAGCTCCACGTCAGAAATGAGCATGCTTGTCATATGTCTCTCTCCATAGAGGCTGAATCATCATGTTAATCACATAGCTATCATATGCCTCAAACAGTCCTGATGCTC
The DNA here is from genome assembly GCF_902827165.1 of Trematomus bernacchii. NCBI lineage: Eukaryota > Metazoa > Chordata > Actinopteri > Perciformes > Nototheniidae > Trematomus > Trematomus bernacchii. Next base: position 15,000 of record NW_022987954.1, read on the forward strand.
TTCTAGGTAATCACACATCCTGTCATGTTCACAGCTACAGTTGGGATACCTTTGTTATCATGTTACTCTCATATTGGAAGAGGACATTCAGTATTTTCCAAACAATGAGAGAAAGGAAGAAGTATTTGTTTAACGATGTGTGACTTCAGGAGGTGACGATTCGTGGCGGAGGATTAAAACACGTCGCCTGCGCTGAAGACGAGGACTTCATCCAGGCTCTGGATAAGATGATGCTGGAGAACCTGCAGGTAACACATCCTCTCAACTCACCTGTTGTCTTAAATGTGAATACAAGGACACGTTTACACATTGTTTATGGTATTTTATTTAAAGGTCACCTATCATGCTATTTGTAGGCAATAGCATAGGTCTCAGATATATATACATATATATAAAAAACATGTCTATGAAGTGTTTTGCTCAAAATACCAAACAGATCACCCATTCTAGCCATGCCTCATATCCCTCCATTTCACTTCCTGTTTCAAAAGTGCTGATTTTGGGTATAAAGCTTTAAAAAATAAAATAATTGATCAAAAAATAAAAAGGGAGGGGTCTGAGCTCATGCGGGACCCGGCAGCTACTGTCTAAACTAAATACTGCCGTGATGAAACGCCATATCATGGATTATCAAGGATTGTTTCTGAAACAGTATGGAGCTCAAAGGCTTTCTCTCTTGCCGGTTATACCACAAGGTGAGTTCCTTTTTATTTCCTGCTTCTTCACACACATGCTCTCCAGTACAGGTTAGCTCTGAGTGTTAGCGATGCTAATGTAAACACCGACCATATTACGTCCAAAACAGTCGGGCATTGTTTCTGATAGCAACGTTTCTGATAGGGCCGTGGGTCCACATTTCAGATATTACGTCATATCGGACGCAAATCTGGATCAGCTCCGTTGTAGCCCCGTTTTTAGAGATTTGGGTACGGAGGAAAAGAGAGAAGGTTTCATTTTCTGACGCTGCGTGAGTTCCCTGACACACCGGGGACACATCTTTATGTATAAAATACATCAACAAGTGCATTTTGCATGATAGGTCCCCTTTAAGGAAAGATAAGATAGGACTTTATTTATCCTGAAGGGAATTGTTCTGCCAGAGTTACAAAAACACAATAAACACAGCAGCATGATAATAAAACTGTACACTAACAGAGCAGCAAAAAGAGCAATTAAATATCTACAGGAAACATCGACGGCCACATAATTAATGTAAAGAACTGTACAGTGACGAGCAGTATTTAGTAGTGGCAGATACGTAATTGCACGTTATTATAGAACAGCATTATTAATTAACGGTTCACAAATGTCCCGACATGAACATTGAAACAGCTTTTCTCTTTGCTGTAATGCTTCCTCCTGTTCATCTTGCACGATGAAACATTCCTCTTGTGCACGTTTGACTCAGGGAAGAAATTCAATGAAAAAACGATGTGTGAAAGCACTTATACACGATTAACTGTATAAATACAACTATATGAGATTTAAAAAAAGTTACAAAATGGGATGCAGAATAAGTCTTTAGCAAGTTTTTGAGTACAATATTCCCCCCTTTTTTAATGAATGTGATATATATCATTCTTCTTCTTCCGCTAGTGCTACTTTTATATACTATATATATTATATTCTAATGTTTTGTGTTGTTCAAACCGTTCATTAAAACCAATAAAACTAACAGGCCGCTCGGATGTAGTTCAGCAATGTTCTGAAACAAACCCCCCCTCTTTACTGTGCACATTAAGCGTTGATGTAAACACTCTGAAAGGTAATAAAGTCCTATCTTATCTTGTTGTTGTTGTTGTTTACTCTCTGCAGCAGCGCAGCGGGGAGACGGTGAAGGTTCACCAGCTGGACGTAGCGATCCCTCTGCAGCTGAAGAGCCAGCTGAAGAAGAGCGGCTCCAGAGAACCCGTCATCGGGGGGGAAGAGAACGAGATCTCCGACACCATGCAGTTCGTCATGCTGACACGCAAAGGCAACAAGCAGCAGGTACACACACACACACACACACACACACACACACACACACACACACACACACACAGCTACAAGTCAAGTTAGTTAGCTTTAGATTTTCATTGATAATTCATAAATATCCCCCGTGCCTCACATGATGTACTTAAATAGAAACAATGAGGCAACAGTTAGTGTGTGTGTGTGTGTGTGTGTGTGTGTGTGTGTGTGTGTGTGTGTGTGTGTGTGTGTGTGTGTGTGTGTGTGTGTGTGTGTGTGTGTGTGTGTGTGTGTGTGTGTGTGTGTGTGTGTGTGTGTGTGTGTGTGTGTGTGTGTGTGTGTGTGTGTGTGTGTGTGTGTGTGTGTGTGTGTGTGTGTGTGTGTGTGTGTGTGTGTGTGTGTGTTGGAATGTTTGGTCTGAGGGCAGAAACGGCTTCTTGTTCTGCAGGGTGTGTCCAGCTGTTTTCATTTTTTTATTTCATGCAGCGTTCAGTCCACACGGCTTCAGTCTGACTTTAAGGAGCGCTGCCAGAAAACAGTTTTCACATATGAGGGTTTGGAGAGAAGACAGAATATCTTTGTAGGTGTGTTAGTGAGGTGTGTGTGTGATGGGAAATGACTTATTTCTCTCTGTAAACACACACACACACACACGCACACACACTGCCACACCAGGTGGAATTAAAGCATCCTGTCTGTGTGTTGTTTGTGTGTCAGACCTCTAATAAATGACTCTCAGAGTTAAAGAAGCAGATACTCCTCTCATGTCTGTCGTTAAATGATAAAGCTGCAGCCTCTTAGCTTAGCTTAGCATAAAGACTGTAAACGGGGGGAAACTGCTAGCCTTGCTCTGTGCAAAGGAGACACAATCTACCTACTAGCAGCTCTATAGCACTGATATAGTTCCTCCCTTGTTGTTCACATCTGTATGAACTAAATGGTGAGTTGATGAAGTGTTTTAATTACATCAATCATTGCATTGAAATCATAGTTTTTTGGAGCAATGTGTATTCCCTTTACTTAAAATAACATGAGAAAAGTACAAAGCTACAGATAGTTAGCTTAGCTTAGCATAAAAACAGCTAGCCTGGCTCCGTCAAAAAGCTATTTGTAGGATTATTTTTTTCACTCAGGGCAATAAAACCAAAGACTTCCAGAAATATAGAATATAATCAGTGGATCCAGCCTCCTGTGTGCTGTGTGTGAATGTGTGTTAATGTGTGTGTTAATGTGTGTTGTGTGTGTTTCTTTTTGTATTTTGTTTACAGGATGAGTGAGGGTCAAACGACATTACATTCAAGATTTCATGACACCAAGAAATTAATTGGCAACAAAATTTGACTTAAAGGTCCCATGTCATGGCCATTTCTACTGATCATAGTTCCATTGTTGAGGTCTACTAGAATATATTTACATTGTTCAATGTTCCAAACTCACATTGGTTTCTCATACAGCATCTCTGTATAGTATGTGTATTCACTCTCTGTCCTAAACGGCTTGTTGGAGCTCCTGCCCCCCCCCCTCCCTGTGAGCCCACTGTGCTCTGATTGGTCAGCTCGCCCACTCTGTTCTGATGAGTCCACCACCGTTACAGCGGAACATCAGTGATTATGTTTTACAATGGCGTTTGTTAGCAACCAGGAAATGACACCAGTAATGACAAACAGGTGAGAATGCTGCGTGGGGTCTGGGTGCCGTGTTGGCGGGACGTTGCGGGGCTCGCTGCTGGAGCGGATAGTGTGAGCTGGGTTACTGGTGTCGTTTCCTGATTGCTGCGTGGGGTCTGCGAGACACGGCGAACTCAGCCTGAGCACGCACACGTGAGTGTGTGGCGAACTGTGAGTGGAGATCCACGCAGCTGCGGCTGAGAAAAGCTCTATGCAAGTCAATGGGACTCCCTGATAGTTGAAAATCGACACTAAAGGTCCCCACACTGCGTTTGATAGTGACGCCAAGGATCCTGGTGTGTGAGGAGCTCCACGGATTGGTCCATTACTCGCTACAGGGTGCACTTTGAGGGTTTGTGACTTTGCAGACCTTTACATGCATACAAAGCTACATAGCACACAAGGGGACGGGTAATAACCAGAAAAGCATGTCATGGGACCTTTAAGTGAAATAGTACCAATTAATACTCACAATAGGTGATATAAAACAAACACTAGCCCACACACCCCCCCACCAAAAACCCCCCCAAAAAACCACAATCCCACCACAAACAAAACACCCCCCCCCCCAACAAAACCCCCCCCCCCCCCCCCCCCCCCCCCCCCCCCCCCCCCCCCCCCCATTCCCAAACTGACACAAACACACACACTCACAATAATGTGTGTGTTTCTCTCAGTATAAGATCCTGAACGTGCCGCTGTCCTCCCACCTGGCGGCGAATCACTTCAACCAGCAGCAGGCGGAGCAGGAGGAGAGGATGAGGATGAAGAAGCTGACGCTGGATATCAACGAGAGGCAGGAGCAGGAGGACTACCAGGGTACGCACACGCATTCTGAGACACTCAGAAACATCATGTATATTCTCTCAGAAGATAGTTTTGATCAATATGTCAGCACTTTCCTCCGCTTGTTTCTTTGATAACTTAACATCCAAATGTCTGCTGACTTAGAGCACCCAGTAGAAATAAATAATAAAAACAGCCAACATTTTGAAAGTGTCTTAAACGTGGAGAAAAGTTGGATTTCTTCTGAATGAGGCATGCTCAAAGAGTGTAGCTATTATTATAAACATCATTAAAGACCAAATTAAATGCATTGTTATTTTTAATTTAACCTTTTATTAAACTAAAGTATTTAAAACTGTTTCCTGCAGCATTAATACATTTAATTTTACATTAACTTGTTGTGTTTGTATTAATAACTTTATTCAGTTTTATTTGATCCTTTTATTGTCTTACTTATTTTTATATAAATGTTTATATTTTTTAGGGCTGTCAAGTTAACGCGTTAATGCAAAAAAAAATTAACGCCACTAATTATTTTAACGTGCGATTAACGCATGTGTATTTGCCCTCGGCCCGCCCCGTAGTTTCAGAGCCCAAAGGCTAGACGTTGTTGTTGTTGTTGTTGTTGTTGTTAGTTGGATGGTGGGAGATTCTAGCGAGAGATATGGATACAAGAAAAAGGTGTTTCAAACAGCAAGCCAAGCTCACAGCTGATGCTCAGCCCCGCTCCGGCCGCTCGCTTGCGGCAGACCACGCTTGACAGTTTGCCGGGGAGACGCCTGGACAACAACAGCGATAGCTAAATGGGGGGCTACAGCTTAACATTGTGGAGGACGAGGGGCTGCGTGAGATAATTCGGATCGTATGGTATGAACTGGTATGAAGACAGAGGCCACTGTAAACAGGCTGGTCTGTAAACAAACATTTGCATAAAGCATATGTTGATAAGAGAATTAAAAACTTGAAAGATATTCCTCTAAGGTGCATTTAGAACAGATACAAAATGTGCGATTAATTTGCGATTAACTATTTTAATCGACTGACAGCCCTAATTTGATCACATTTGTTATTGCACATCTTTACCCTTACTTCTCATGTTCATCTACATATTTAAAAAAAACACAATAATTGGACATTGAACTTCTTATTTGTCTAAACTTTAACTCCATTTGTTTATATAAATATTTTAAACGTATCTTTTATTTGGAAAATCCCAGTTTAACCCATGAATGAAATGAGATGAAACCCCTCTTCCCTCTCCAGAGATGATGGCGTCCCTGGCTCAGCGCCCCGCTCCGGCGAACACCAACAGGGAGCGCCGGCCTCGATACCAACACCCGAAAGGCGCTCCCAACGCCGACCTCATCTTCAAGACCGGAGGAAGGTGAGACGCTGACACTGCAGCGCCGCCCCGGTGCTAACAAAAAAAAACACAAAGCGCAGAGTGTGTCGGATGTGGATGTTCGGGGGGATAGTAGGGCTCATTATCTTCTTCGTTGGTGTCCGTCTGAACAGAGCGAGAGATGACAAGCTTGAGCAGCGAGACAGGAGAGAGAGCAGTGAGAGCAGTGAGAGCAGAGAGACGGAGTAGAAATGAAACAGAGGTTTATTCCTGTTGATATTTGCACTTGAACTGATTCTGTCCTGAGGAGTTAACGTTCTTGTTGATCTGGAAACATCGACGGCACCACGTGTGTCTTTCCTGCTCCTGTGGAGGAACGGCAACACAACGTGAACCTGGGGAGATGGTTTTAACATTTTAAATATAAATCAATCTAAAGTTTGTATAGACGCAGGGATGTTTAGGGACAGATCGAAGAGGTTTCATTTATGATTTCAGTAACGGTAATAAACTTTTATAACAAGTATTGTGTGTGTGTATCGAGTCCTGATGTTCCAGAGAGCTCCTTTGTTGTTCAACTATTAAAATCACTTCAATAAAGAAAGCCACAGTTTCACTGACATCGTCCTTCATTATCACCACACACACACACACACACACACACACACACACACACACACACACACACACACACACACACACACACACACACACACACACACACTCACACTCACTCACACACACTCTCTCCATCTCTCTCTCACACACACACACTCTCTCTCCATCTCTCTCTCTGTTTCTCTCTCTCACACACACACACACACTCTCTCTCTCTCTCTCTCTCTGTTTCTCTCTCTCACACACACACACACTCTCTCTCTCTCTCTCTCTCTCTCTCTCACACTCACTAGAGCAACATGTGGATCAATCCGCCGCCAATAAATGAACTATTTCTCCACTTTCTTTCGAATGAAATTATATATTTGGTGTCGTTTACAAGATGTGCGTCTCCATTGTTGTTGTTTTGTCTTATCATGGGAGTTGTTTAAAACGGCAGCAGCATGTTTAATAATCCGCTAATTCAATTTGTGTCAATGCTAAAAGAAATACATGATACTACTAAGGAAAAACTACAATATAGATTATATAATATATCAGAAGATCTGTTGTAAGAAGGTTTTCAAACCTTTGACTGCAATACAGATGTGAAAAAAAAATGCTTAAAACTAGATTTCCGAATCAGACCAGGGTAGTGTCGTAACGTGATAATCTCAACTACACTTCCTAAATGTTTTGTCACGGCGCAAACAGTGTAAACCAATGGGAATATAAAGCCTAAAGTATGCTGTTGCATTTTACAAATCTGATTTAAAATACTGTGCGTGTTTGTGGTTATCCTGTCCTCTTTAAATCTCAGCATGTATTTCGACCGTTTTAGGAACAAATCCATGAAGACAATATTCAATGTTTTTATTATCTAGGTACCAAAGAACCAAAAAGACACCCATGAGTGGGAATGATATCCATGAACTGTATTTATATGTCGTTTTTGAGTTTCATTCTGTTATTATTTTAATTTTATTTGACATCTATTAAGAGTTACCAAACATTTTAGCACCTCGTACATATTGGCTTTTTTCATTACATAAAATATAACCCAAAAACTGATATGTAAATATTTAAATGTTCATTCCAACCACATACACCAATCCACATGTCATGTTTAATCGTATATATCTTTCTGTGTATACATCTATCCTTTTACTTGTTGTAAAGTGTGTATTTTTTGCAATAATAAGTTTTTTTTTGCCCATTTGACGGAGTTTGATCGTGACTTTCCGGCTCATTATTATGTATCCGTCCGGCCCACGACTTCCCCTTCTGTTTCCTCCTGTAGCGTAGAGAGTTAGCCTCTCAGGTGGAGTTAGCAGCTCCAGAGGCAGATGTTTCCTGATGGTGGAGAGACGTGTTATCCGTCTGCAGTAAATGTCTGCTCTCTCCTCCAGGAGACGCTGATGGGAGTCTGGGTTCGGGCTGAACGAGCGAGAGCGACTGAGCGAACGAACAATCGAGCGAACAGAAAGAAGATCGGAGGAGGAAAACCGGTCGGAACAGGAAACGCCCCTTCCCCCTGAAGACGGGACTTCTTTACCCGAAGAGGAGACACTAAAAACCGCGGAGCAAGGGGGGGGGGGGTCAGAGGTCAGAAGGTCAGAAGGTCGGACACACGGCTCTCTTTTCTTATTGTCTGTTGACTAAGATTACAAAAAACAAGTTGGGCGAGTGGAAGAAGTGACGGATCGTTTTCCCGCCCTCACACCTAGGGGAGGAAACAAGACTCATGATGAGGAGGTGAACAAACCTGCGAGTGGGTTTAAAATAATCTTTCTTTTGTCGTTGTTTTTGGACTTTTGAAAAGTCTCGATGTCGAGAAGGCGGGGAAGAGTTGGCGAGACAGCAAAATGGCCGGGTTTTAACACCAAGTTGGTAAACGGTCGTAAAGAGAGGTTGTTTTGTGCACAACATGTGTGTTTGAAAAGCAGCTGAGGGTCTGAGGCTGTTGTTCTCACGTGTTGATTCAGAGTGTTGGGAGGTCACTTTCTTTCTACTGATTAACGTCACTCCACTTTAGGACTGTACCGAAGAGCTCTAAAGTGTTGAGCAGCGCTAGTTTTTCATTATGCCTCAACAAAGACCACAGGAAGAACGTCTGATCTTGGCATTACAGCGTCCCCAATTTAGGCCCAAAAGTACTTTTCCGGTAGACTAACAATGGGAAATAGAAGGCTGTAAATGAGCAGATATATATATAATTTATCTATAGTAAGACTACTTCAATTCTCCTTGTTTAAATCCTAGTCGTAGTAGCTGTGAAATACACTTTTAGCCAAATTGGTGAAAGGCAGCGCTAACGTGCTAACGCTATGGGACCATACAGGTGAAGGATTCGGGTCATTTTGTATTCATGAATTCAACTTTTTGGCGCCATTGATCCTGTTTTATAGAAAAGCACTTTGCCCTTCCTCCAACGCTGTTTATCTGAAAAAAAATTCAAGAAAATCACAAAGTACAAAAGCAGTAAACCGAATAAGTCTGGTTTCATTTCAAAGACAAAAAAAATCCAGTACCGAGACGTGGATTTTTGTTTAATTGGACAAAGCTAGGCGAGCAGTTTCCATCTGTTTCCAGTCTTTGTGCTAAGCTAAGCTAAGCTAACGAGCGAGGCTTCATATTTAACATACAGACTTTAAAGAGGGGTCAATCTTCTCCTGGGAACAAAGAAAACCAGTCTGAATTCATCTCATCTTTCCTCCAACTTCTCTCCTGATATACGTTGTATTTCCCGCAGAATGGAGAGCACCTCAGAGATTTGATTTGTGAAGTGTATCGTGGTTAAAACCGTCTTGTTGTTGTTGTTGTTGTGGACAAACGGATAACCATGTGCCTGAGGGACTATATGAGTTCAGATATTTGTTGAGATAGATGTATACATATACTCATCATGCATGTATCTTTTCTGCAGCAGCTTTACTTTGTGTCTGGAGGCAAAGCTACTTCCTGCAGAGAAACACCAGCACGTCTCTGTGTCTCGGCTTCACTGACAGATCTTCACAATAAATGTTTGCAGATGACGGTGTGTGTGTGTGTGTGTGTGTGTCGTTCTGTAAATGAGGTCGTCGTGTGTTTGTGGCATTTGCGTGTTTTTAGAGGGTGCGCCTGTTTGTCCAGGTCTAATTACAAGCCTGCAAACTTCAAGTATTTCCTCATTTCCTGCACGCTCGCTCCGCTGCACCCTGCATATGTTCAACCTTTGCTATATTACGGAGATTATAAGGAAGGTAAAGGGGAAATATGTAAGGGATAATGTGCAGCGACGCGGTCACTATGGGGAAAAGAACACCCGACAGGCGGATCAGGAGCCCGACGCGTAGTTTGCTTTTCAGCCAAATTGTATACAGTTAAATCGACTGGACTTCTTTCTGCAGATGTGCGCGTCTTTAACAACGGTCAATAAATCCTTGACAGCGGTCTGTCTGTTCTGGATTAACAACGTGTCACGTGTTCTGAATTGACCAATCAGAATCGAGTATTCAACTAAACCATGTAATAAATGCTGTTAACCACCCAAATACCAACAAATATACAACATGCATGCACTGTGTATTACCTTTATTCAACGTCATATTTAAGAATTAGGACCAAAATACTTTATTTATCTGGTGGGATATTGGGTTTTGGGACAGTTGCCTCATTATAATGATATAAACTAATTAAAAATAAGGAAAGATATTTATATTTACATAAGAAGTTATAGTAAAATGTCCAATAAAAGGAGTTTAAGTAGAATTTAAAGTTAAAATAATATAATTTCCTTTTATGTGTGATCAGATGTCATAACTCATAAAGAAAGCCAGATCCTATGTTAATACAAGGTTTGAAATCAGGTGTTTTTTATGTGTCAATTCAACTTAACTTGCATAATATCAGCACACTGAAACTAAATATACAAATGTGTTAAAACTAGATTTTTAAACGCTGAAGGACAGGCCTGAAATACATGTAGAAACATCTGTAAAGCTACAGTAAATGTCCGTCATCTTTACACACACACACACACACACACACACACACACACACACACACACACACACACACACACACACACACACTCCAGGAAAGAGAGGCTCTGTGTTGAAGTCTTATGTAAGCGCCGGCCGCTCAGACAGTTTGCTTCTGTTTTCCTCGAGGTCAACACACAAGTGGACCAATGTGTACGTTTGGAAAAGGTTAGAAAAACTCAACTTTATAAAAACTTCTGGCCTTTTTTCTTTAAACGAAAGAACCGCTGCTTGTTTAGGTTTAAGCTCATATCTTAATATGTCTTGTTTTATAAGTGTACTGTCAACAAATATGTACTTTAATATATCATTGAACAGATAAAAGCATGAAATCTACACATTTGCCATTTTTGCATGAGAAAAATGTCTTAAACATTAATTTAATTTCTCTGATTGATTATAAATGTGTCCACTAATTGTTGCAGCTCTAAAATGTATTAAAGATGAATCCCAACACATTGTTAACACAGTTTTCCTACATTTTGTTGTGAGTACAAACACACGTTAACTCGCTCTCAGTAAGCTGGTCTTCATATGTAAAATCTGTGTACTGCCCCTTTACATTTCTCGCCTCGTCACCTTTAAAACATCCCGTTAGTTTCCTCTCAGGTAAAACATTTACCTACGTTATCAATCATTAAACAACAGCAGGTCCTTCCTTATTAGATTACAGAGTTAATTCAAGAAAAATACAAGAAAACAAGTTACTATAATTATGTTTAATGAGTGACATCAATCCAACATTAGATATATTAAGAAGAGTATATACAGGTTATAATAAGAACATTTGAAAAGTCAAAAAGGCTGATCTTCCCATTTACCACATGCATACTTTTTAAAATCCCATTTCAAGTCCAAATAATTCCTTATAAAGTAGACTGTTTTATACACATTGTACTCATATATATATATACTATATGTATGCACCATTAGATACTTCAAATATACTGTAGCTGAACTACAGAGAACCGGAGTCCGTAAACAAATTCACAGAAAAATATTCACGTGAAAAACTAAACATACTTCAATATTGCTGTAGGTGAGCTACAGAGGCCGGAGTCTGGTTAACACACACACACAAACACACACACACACACACACAAACACACACACACACACACACACTTATTTGACAGATTTGATATAAAAGTGAGGCAGACAGTGGACAGACACACACAGCGGGGACAGATTGCTCTCCGTCCATCACACACACACGAACACACACTGTATCCGTCACACACACACTCTGTCTCTGTCCAACACACACAGTTAAATAACACACTTGCCAAAAGATATCGACAACAGCTCAAGAGGAGTAGAAACACCAAAGTAATCCACGATGTATTTCTAGACTCTGCGGTTTTTAGTGCTTCTGTTTTCTTACAATCCCATGTGCGCCGCCCATCCCTAAAGAGCGGATTTTAAGCGTTCCCCTCAGTAAGAAAGTAAAAAGTCCTTCCCACAAAACCCATTCCACAGTCTGTGGTCTGGTGTGGGAGTGGAGTAAAAATATCTCTCTGAAAATCTCTTATCCCCGTCTGCAGCATTGTTATTCCAGTTGGTTTCCAGAACAATTGGGACATTCTTGTTTCTGGAATTGGATAAAACCGTCTTGCTTTTTACAACATAGTTTGTTCATTTCAGAAGTAATACAATCGCACCGAAGAAAAAGTGCCTTCAACTTTGTTTTTACCCCAAAGTGCTGACAGAAAAACAGCCACCGTCGACTGAAGAGTTGGTCGAGAAACCATTAAACACCAAAATAAATGCCCTTGTTTCTGCACTCTAAAGATTTCACAGCCGCAAAAAGGAACGTGACACTGTAAAACAAAATATATCACTTAAAGTTATATTTTTTTAAGATTTAAAGTACAATTTGCAACACAAATACTCTCTAATTTAACCTTTAATTGTCTTCTTTAAATAACTAAATTACTCTTGTGCATAATTAGCTGCTCATTTACTTTAAATAACGGTTAAAAGTGTCTGCTAAAAAAGACACATATTTCACCAGAGCCGGATTAACCTACGACGCAAAATATCTCTTTTTCAATCCATGTGTACCGACTTTATATATTGCCATACATTACCCCAGACATATGCTATTCTGGAGGACTAACAGCCCAATGTGTGCAGTGTGGAAGATAGTATGTGGACATCTAAAAGTTAAAAGCACATTTATTTAACTAACGCTGGGATCCTGAGTCGTGGCTGAACCTGTCTCTGCGGTCCTGCCTGACTCTCATCATACTACTTCCCTGATGGCTCCCACAGGATTGTTGACATCCTCGTGGATTCATCTTCTTATTATAGACACATGCATTTCCAAACATTTGGTCTACCTGCTGTAAATATATTATCTCTTCGATTTACACACGGCATCTATTGCACGTCTGTCCGTCCTGGGAGAGGGATCCCTCCTCTGATGCTCTCCCTGAGGTTTCTCCCATGTTCCCCTTTAAACTGTGGGGTTTCTCTGGAAGTGTTTCCTTGTACGATGTGAGGGTCTAAGGACAGAGGGTCTAAGGACAGAGGGTCTAAGGACAGAGGGTGTCGTTTTGTCATACTGATATTCTGAACAAACTGTGAAGTCCACTGAGACTAATGTAACATTTGTGATATTGGGCTATATAAATAAACATTGATTGATTGATTGATTGATTGATTGATTGATGGAATAAAAACTAGATTCTGAGTCCCTGCTACAGGATAAGGCTTCAAAATTACCGCAAATGAACATATTTGGTTTCTTTTTGGGAGCCCTATAGAAGGTTTGTGTCACAGGTAATTTGGCCATTTCCCATTTAGTTACCCAGTCTTACTTTTGGCATTAAAACATAAAAAAAAAAATCCCAATAAAAGTCTTTATAACCTTTATAAAATGGGCCTCGTTTGCAAAAGATGGTCCTATTGTAGTTTATCTCGACTCAATCCCAAATACACCACCAGAAACATTCCCAAAAGTACCAAAAGTGGATAAGTCCGCCACCGATAAATACACTACTTCCTCCTGTTTAGTAACGTTTGATACACATAAGAAAATAGGACCCAGTTTAAAAAGGTCCAGATATTCACAAGCATCCTCGTTTGTGGCAAACCAAAGGTTCTTCAAAGAGGATGCTCCTCTTTACAGCAAGAAAGCTCCAAAATATCTTTCTGCAGAGGTATACAATGTCTTGGATCAGATATAATATAAAGTAGTTTATCTTTGTCGAACGTGACACACTTGATTGTCAGTTTGTTTTATGGCCAGGAAGTGAGAACTGGCTGTGCAGGTTCTATCGTATGATCTCGAAAAAGTCTCTCCCCTACCACGCCTCAAACTCAGCCAAACATGGGGGAAACTTCTAGCATTCCTCAAGCAGAAAGTCAGGCTCGACAGGTACAGAAAGTTTATCAAGACTCCTTCCACAACCCAAGTTTCCTCAAGGCTTCTCTGCGCGATTCGTCCGTCGCTCCTCGTCCAGAAAACTGCACGGTGATGCCTTGGGGACGAAAGGTGGATCTTCGCCTGTGATCAGGGGATAATGCTCGAGGTGCTGGTAACGGTGTAGAAACGCCGCCATGATAGGAGTGACGAGGAGGTCTTGGTGCCGGAGCGGGAGATGGAGCTTTGAAACTCTTCGAAGGACTGTCCGTCGGGCGATTCAACCCGTAGGAAGGGTTGAAAGTTCGGCTTTTCCCTCCGTAGCTGTTCAGCGCAGTGGGTAGCGGTTCTTGTTTGGCGGGTAAGCTTTGACTCTTGTCGATGTGGGAGCTGAGGATATCTGGAAGGTCGCTCCTGGCTACGTGAGAAGGGGTCATGACTTTGGTCTTTCCTCCGTAGGTGTTGAACTCGGTGGGGTTAGCCAGCGCAGGGGGCAGCACTTTGGGATCAGGGCTACTTGGTGAAGGTAACGACTCTCTTCTGAAGGAATGAGAAGGGTTCACCGTGATAGATTTCCCCCCATAGTTGTTCGGTTCGAGCGAAGTGACTTCAGGCGGAGGGGGGAAAGATGGAGATGTCCTGGTTTCTAGTAGAGGAGGGGGAGGATGGTAGCTACTTCGTGTCATGGCTGGAGGTGAAGGGCTCGATTGGCGGCTTCTTTCGTCAAACCTCTTGAGGGATTCGGACCGCTCAATCTCTGGTTTCTTGACGATCTGGCTCTGACTCGGAGTCCTAACTCCTGGCAATTTGGTGGTGGTTTCTCTTGGTGTTGGGGGAGCGCTGACCTCCACCGACTTGGCTTCTGCACCTGCGAGAGGACCTAAAGAGGCGTCAGGGACCGGGAGGAGCGACGTACCTCCAGACATCGCTCGATTCCTGTTTAGACCCAGTTTAGACAGGGCCTCCATCCTTGATTTGTCCGGTGAGGGGTCCTTGAAGGAAATACTGCGAGTGGGAGTGTTTCGAGACTCCACGGTCAGGGGAGAGTCGTCTTGCAGCAAAGGGTGAGCCGTACCTGTAAGGTTTGCTAACATCTGCGCCTTTCTCTCGTGGATGTGGACATTTGCCATCGACTGGTTCTGAGTGTCCTTATGGCCGTGGATCACACTGATGTTGGCCGGAAAACGGTTCGGTTTAGCATAAGTTGGAGGGCCATGTTTAGGAAGATCGCTACTCGGACTCCATTGCTTGTCCGACTCGATGCTCGGGCGGCGGAGGAACGAGGAGGGATGCAAGTTAGAGGAAGTTCCTGCCTGGTTATCTGCTATCTGCTGGGCAATAAGAACTGGGGTGGGGATGCAGCCTGGAGGGTGGTAGGAGAAGTGGCCGTCTGTAGCTCCATAGCTGCCACTTGGTAAAGGAGGGTTGTACTCGGAGGGTAAGCTGTCCGTCACATCTCGCTTCGGCTTTATCTCGAAGTGGCTTCCAGGGGTCTGCATCATGTTCATAAAGTCTGTGAGGAACAAATGGCAAAGTGAAAAACTTGGAAAGACTACAAGCTTTAAGGACTGTACTGTTGAGGACATTAGGGATGTCATTATCGCATTAGAAAGGCTGTATGGACACTTGCCATATTCAATAGAAGTTTCTCAATTGAACAAAAGTGTTATTGCTCTGTTGAAGTGGTACGTTTATGGAAATGATGTGGATGCCCCTTTGTGGAATAAGTTCAGATGATTCAAACATTAAACTCACGTGATTTCCCGAATACACATTTGTATTGTTTTGTCTCTAGACAGCATTAAACATGGCTAATTCTGGCTGATATGATCGGACAATTTAAACAAATTCCGTAAGACCTATTTCCAAATGTCCCTCATTGATCGTTTAAGGTTTTGTTCCAGTTTGAAACCTCTACTTTCCCTACTTTGTTTACTGGTGGATTATAGCAATGTATACAAATCGTAGCCTATACCATCTAACGTTGGTTAACAACACAGCCTAGTTTATACTTGCCAAACCAGATTCAGCCATTTCAGATGCTGGCTTAAAAACTCGTGGACAGTTACGATACAATAGAAGACATACCATGCTGTCAATTCATCAGTTACCTTTAGACTTGGTACATTAAAATGACTACAGGTGAAACGTTTGGATTCCTACATCTACGTATTTACAGAATTCTGGATAAGACCCAGAAACAAGAACAACTGTACCCTACCTGGACTTGTGGGATTGTAGATCGGCTCTTTGTTCTGCAGTAGGTCCGGTTCTGGGCTGACCAGGTAAATAATGTCCTGGTCTTTGGCGACAGGATGCCTCGACATGCGCGAGGAAACACTAGGACTCGAGGTCTGGTGGATGCTGTTCGCTGGGGGCTTCATCCGGTCGTTCTCCTCCAGACTTTCATCCAACGAGTCGATGGTTTTCTCAAAGAACTGGATGCACTCCTGCTCCTCCTGGCTCAGAAACTTCAGGGTATCGTCGTCCTGTCAAGGCGAAGGGATCAGAGGACGTTAATTGACATACAATACAATACAATACAATACAATACAATACAGCACTTTAAAACCTCCAGACCAAAGTGCTGCACAGTCAAATAAACAAACAAACTCACAGCCCAGCTCACACACCATAAAACAAGTACAAGTAAAAACAATAGACAATTTAAAAGCAACAATCTACAAGGTGTCAAAACGCTAAGGAGAAGAGGTGGGTTTTCAGAAGCGATATTTCTAGTGTTCCTGCCAGTATTTGGTTCTGAGGTTGTTTGTCGTTCCTTCAAAGATGCACTCATGTTACATATTTAACATAGTTAGGGCTATTTCAAAAGCAATAGTGATTTAAACTGCTTTAGGCTGAATCTACACAGGCAACTTTGTACTTTTCAATATTGCTGGACCAAGTTTTTTCACTTTGACTAATTTGACTGATCGCGCAAATCCCTTTTCATTCAGTTGATCTTAAATTACTGAATATAATGTATCATCTTTTCCTTCAATATGGTCGGATCTGGGTCAGATTATGTCCTTACTGCAATTGAATTGGGCGTAGGGTCGATACAAGTATTATTTAGCTGTGGATTTGTTTTCTAATACAGTATCTTGACAACAAATGACCACTTTAACCGCCATGGTATGAAAGACTTGTATTGGCCCTTTGTTTTTTTGATGTATTTGGGATACTGTTTTTTCTTTGTCGTTGTGGTACTGCTTTAACTTCAGTCCTTCTACTTATTCGCAGGCTCATTGTTACAGAGGATTAACTATCGCCTACAGCCATGTAGCAGAGCTTAAATAGGTTGACTTGATCTTTATCCGGACTGAAAGGGACTTCTAAAGGAGGGCACTGAAACCAAAAGTCACCAGGTTGTCACTGGATAGCTCATTGTGTGACTCCTCAGTGGGTTTCCTGTAAGGAGCTGGACAGGTAGCCGCTGAGATGGGGAGAAGAGAGGGACGTTTGAGCTACATTTAGGGTCGGAAAGAAGTTAGGAGGGTTGGGATGTGGGAACAAACAGACCTGTGTTCAGTCTGTACACATTGACTCCTGGAGGAGGAAGTCAGAGTGGATGGTTTACAAAAAAACAGGGTTCAACGATGAAGAGAGAAATGTAAACACTAAGGATATATGAACATTAGAATCAGAATACTTTATTCATCCCGTGGGAAATTGGGTTTGGCAATAGTTGCTCCACATTAGAATTAAATAAATAATGAAAAATAATGAGTTTAAGAAAAATGTCCAATAAAAGACTAAATAAAATACAAATATTTATAGAAACACAAGAAGTTAAAGTCCAATGTCCAATATAAGATCAAGTAAAAATAAATACAAATATAAAAGGGGAATAATACAATAAGTGTAACTCTAGCCTGCTTGAGTAACCGTCCCCACACAAACAGTCTGATAATGAGGTGTTATGGATCTCGTGTTGAACTGTAATTACACAGCGACCACAACATGAGGAAGCTGCTCATTTGGGGCTATTTCAAGGTTATGTCCTTCAGCGTGCGGTTGACATGCGAACAGGGTTTGCTGCTGACATCAGAGTCTTGTTTTTACTTTACACCGACGGAGACAAAAGCACCTGCAGCAACACCCAACTGAAACCAACGTGAGATAAACACAGATCAGTCAATGCAGTCTATTGTGGAGACGCAGCGACCGGAGATGAAAAACTGCAGCTCGACCGGTTCCATTTGTGTTGTCAGTGATAATGAATGTCATCCCCAAGGCATGTCGAGGGATTAAGTTGTTGAGCAGGTGTAATTTCACAGCGACGGTGAAGACTGGGTGCTTTGTGTAAACACAGAGAGGTACAGCTTGGATAATCAGCTGTTCATCTGATACGCTGAGTGTTTGCTGTGTGTAAGGAGACAATAGAACAAGACGACTCTATGCTTCAGTTTACAGAGCGTCCAGGTGTACGTATACACACCTGTGATAACCAATAAGTCAGCTGTATCTGTTGCAATTGCTAGATATCGACCAACTTATTGGAATAGTTTGGGGAGATATGTATAGGAGGCTATGTTTTACTGTCCGTTGGGATGTTTGTGCATTTATCACCAAGGTTTCCAAATGAATACCTGCCCTCATGAAACTTGGCAAAATGGTGTCGAATTATCTAAAGAAAGGAACCATAACATTTTGAAGGGGCATATTTGTTCACTTATTGCCCTGGAGGTCTGAACTGCCCATTAACATGTCTAGTTTGTATGTCCTCTTTGCACGTCAAATAATAAGTATATTCAATTGTTGTGGGGTCTTTGATATAAAGGTTTTTAAAGAAAGCATAATGAATCTGGAGCCCTGGAATATGCACATGGCTATTAACACTTAATTGTGAAGAAAACAGTTGAATAATATTGCTGTTGCTTAAGGTCCCTTTAACGTTTGAATCAAAAATCCATTTATCCGGTAAGATGACGTAAAAGTACCAAAAAATCTCAAATCTTGTGAAGTATTTTTCTATTTTCTATCTTTATAAATACGTACGCGTGTCCTGGAGTTTCGCCCGGCGTCCCCGTTGACTCCGTAGTGGAGCTGAGGGCTGGCCTGCAGACGGAGGTCCATGATTCGGGGGTCAGAGGTTGCACATCTGGACTCGCTCTGAAGAATCATCAAATCCTCTTTTCAACGAGAGTCTGGAGACACAGAGAGAGAAGAGACGTCAAAAAACTGACCGCAGAAGAAGAACAAATTAGATCCTTAACTGTTGTGTCTCTACTTTAAAGAGTCCTCTCCTGCTGATGTTCATATCAGTATGTAGTGTCTCTACTTTAAAGAGTCCTCTCCTGCTGATGTTCAGGTGTATATCAGTATGTAGTGTCTCTTCTTTAAAGAGTCCTCTCCTGCTGATGTTCAGGTGTATATCAGTATGTAGTGTCTCTACTTTAAAGAGTCCTCTCCTGCTGATGTTCAGGTGTATATCAGTATGTAGTATCTCTACTTTAAAGAGTCCTCTCCTGCTGATGTTCAGGTGTATATCAGAATGTAGTGTATCTACTTTAAAGAGTCCTCTCCTGCTGATGTTCAGGTGCATATCAGTATGTAGTGTCTCTACTTTAAAGAGTCCTCTCCTGCTGATGTTCAGGTGCATATCAGTATGTAGTGTCTCTACTTTAAAGAGTCCTCTCCTGCTGATGTTCAGGTGTATATCAGTATGTAGTGTCTCTACTTTAAAGAGTCCTCTCCTGCTGATGTTCAGGTGTATATCAGTGTGTAGTGTCTCTACTTTAAAGAGTCCTCTCCTGCTGATGTTCAGGTGTATATCAGTGTGTAGTGTCTCTACTTTAAAGAGTCCTCTCCTGCTGATGTTCAGGTGTATATCAGTATGTAGTGTCTCTACTTTAAAGAGTCCTCTCCTGCTGATGTTCAGGTGTATATCAGTGTGTAGTGTCTCTACTTTAAAGAGTCCTCTCCTGCTGATGTTCAGGTGTATATCAGTGTGTAGTGTCTCTACTTTAAAGAGTCCTCTCCTGCTGATGTTCAGGTGTATGTCAGTATGTAGTGTCTCTACTTTAAAGAGTCCTCTCCTGCTGATGTTCAGGTGTATATCAGTATGTAGTGTCTCTACTGGGACATGTCTCCATGCTTTAATGTTCAAAAAGCTCTTTATTTTTCTCATACTGTCTACGAAGCTTTCGTAACACGTAATGATTTTTATGACTGTCGGAAAATTAGAAAACAGTGAAGATAGTTTCAGTTTTCACGGTTTCTGGCTTTGATAAATGCTGTTGAAATACAAGAACCAAATGTACCAAATAATACAAAGTTAAAACATTCATTACGGTGAATTACCCCTCTGAGTTTGACTATATTGAAGAAGTTGTAAGTATTAATATTTAAGTCATCGTTGACACTTAGTGAGTTGATCCTATTCGAAATGTTTCTTATAAGGATAATGCATCATTTCTTATAAAATAACCTATGGATTTTTCTTAAAGAGGACATATAATATTAATTTCCCCCTCTTTTCACCCTCTGTCTGAAACCAGAGCTGCTCTGATTGGTTAGCTGGCCGGCTCTGTTGTGATTGGTCAACCGGCTTAGAGATGTCCCGCCCCTTAGCCTATCACGTACAATGTGTTGGAGCGGAAATATTCACGCTCAAATGCCTGAGCATGAGTAAGCTTTAGGGCCAGGTGAGCTCCACCTGACCGACCAGTTCTCCTGGAACCGGAAGCTGACAGACTGGCTCCTCAAGCCGAAACCTACGGAGCTTTTTTAGCCAACACATTCCTCTGATAAAAATAAAACCCCAGAAGAGAAGTATAATACAAAAAGCTTCCTTGTTGAGGTTTGAGGGGAAATATTTGACTAGATAAACAAGAACTCCTTCTCGTGGTCAAACAAGGATGGGAAGGTGTGGGTGTTCGCTCCTCAGGATGTGTGTTTAGTTAAACAATTAAAAAAAGAATTAAAACACATGCTCATGGTACTTTTTATTAATTTGTTCTTATTATTATTATTATTATTATTTCTATGTATGTCTGCTGGGGCCATTATTTTTACTCCAAAATGTATTGAATATATGTTACATTAAATTAAAGGGATTTTTCCATCCAGTTTTTATGTTGTTGTGTTTATATTATATAGTAAAATAATGTTAATATTAGTATTTAAAATTGGCAATGAGGAACTTTTATTATTATGTATTTATTTACCAAAACTAATATCAGATAATAATATGATCTTATTGTTTTGGTTGTGTCAAATTTAAGTGATTTCATACACAATATATAGTTATTTTGACCCAATTCTATTTGTTTTTTTAGACATAGGTCCAATATATATAGACATATATTGATATTGATTGTATTTGCAGTGTTCATAAGGATATATATAACACACATACTAATTATAACATAATAATCTATGTATATAAGACTTTTCAAAACAAAGCAAGCATAAACAAAAAGTACAATAACTTATTTCACAAATAAAATTCAAATAAATAAAGTTAGTAAAATGTTGCATAATAATGATTTTAAGAATGATTTAACATTTTAAAATAACATTTTAGTTCAGCGTTATTTGAAGAATCTGCAGGAATACCATATATGTAAGAATGGTGACTTTCCATGAGTTATTTAAGTAAATATAATCCCCATAAGCCGGTTTACACGTGGAGAAAATGCGAGTAAAATTAGAAGTATTTTTACATAATGACTTACCCAACAACTCCACAGCTCGGTCATCATAAAACCAACAAACAGAGAAGTAGTTTTTCCTTCAGAGACACAGCTGCTTCCAACTCTCCTGTAAAATAAATCGTCTTTAAGGTCCAGTTCGCGCTTGGAGAGCTCCGTGCGTAATAACTCCACTTTGGCACATTACGCAGCACTTTAAAGCACCACGAAGCCCCGCCCACAGTCGTCAGGAGGGTGTGTGTGTGTGTGCGTGTGTGTGTGTGTGTGTGTGTGTGTGTGTGTGTGTGTGTGTGTGTGTGTGTGTGTGTGTGTGTGTGTGTGTGTGTGTGTGTGTGTGTGTTTTCATTCAGGTGTGGTGGTGACTGACACACTGGAAAGTTATCCAACCCAACTCATACACACCTCAGTTTCACTATGATGTGTTCAGGGTCAGTGGGAAGTTTATGCAAGGTCATTTTTACTTTTACTCTACTACATTTAAGTGGAAGTCTTTTTTTTACTTCAGTACATTTATAAGCTGCTTTACATATTCATATTATGAATACAGTATGTATTCTGATGTCTAATGGGTTAAGTAAGTAACCTCGAAACAGGCCATTTTGCATTATAAGTGTCCTTTTGGTACATTAAGTGTTTTTTAATGCTAAGTATTTTGTAATGTACTTAAGTAACAATTTAACACTCTCGTATTGGTACTTTTATATAAGATAAATACTTTTAGTCAGGCATTATCCTTTTATTTTCTACTTCAGTACAGGATCAGAATACTTACTACACTTACTCCAAACTCAAGAACTGATTATATTTATTGGTTGACAAATTATCTCAAGTTAAATAAAAAACAAACACTATTTGATCAAATGTGACGTTATCTTAAGATAGGGAGATATATGGCACAGTCAGTATCCAATAAAATACATAAATTACATTTGTACATACATTTAGCAAACGTGCAGGACAAAGTGCAGCTATTTAAGGAGAAAAAAAACACCCAAAAAAGGTATTTAATGACTTAAAATAACATTAAGACGAAGGAAATAGATGACTGCAGACTTGTGATTTGTTTGTTTTGAGCGCCACCTGCTGGCTGCACCCTGCTAGCTCAGTTCTTCACTGTGCACAGGCTTTTGTGAATAATACAGGCTTTTTTAATGTTGAAATGTTGTCTTTTTATTATCTATTTTAATGTTTTACTTATTGTTATATTTTTCACACTGGGTTTTGCAGTATTTTGACCATAGACTGCATATATAAAGATTTTGACACGCAACCGTCAAGCATAACAATCAGGTGATGCTGCTCCTCTGGTTTCCCAGTTGTCCCTGAACGCCCCTCCCGTCTCCGGTCTGCGTCACTAACAGCTCCTCCGGTGTTTCTGTCCGTTTGTTTGTTTCTGCACGTTAACCGGGAGAAAGACCCCCAGAACCGGCAGCTGTCCACACACACAGAGGTCCGGTGAGTCCGCAGCTAACGTGTTATTAACGTACATGTTGTTATTATGATTATAAGCTAAGTTAGGGCAACTTACGTAGCCTGCTAGCTAGCTTAGCTACATCTAAATGCACCATATGCGCCTACTGTCGGACACTGAGCCGTTTGTCGCACTATTCATCCCTTTTTCTCACAACCAAGGTAACAGACACACTGATTATGAGTGCTTTATCATCATTTATGTTTTTTATTTTAAAAGCATTAATGATACAGCCCTGTGATCGAGTCATATTAGATGATTTAGCTAGCCGTGGTGTAGGTTTGTGCAGTGACCGATAATGGAATCCCCCGGAAGTGAGCCTGCTGTTGAAGCCCATATGTGTAATGCCCGTAGTGGCCAAACAGTGGTACTACAACGCAAGTGACGTCATTTTGGCCCAAAGATACGTTTCCCCATTGACTTACATTGGGGAAAGAGACGTCTGTAAAAATAATTATTTTGAAGCTAAATAAACTTGTAATAATGAATACATTTGTAAATTAATATACTGTTTTATTGTCGTATCATATTTTGTATTTTCTAGCTTTATTTAATTCTTTACATTGACATTTAAAGAGTTATTTTCTCACTATTCATTTGAAACTCAACTGCGCATGCTCAGTGGGCCCACATACGGGTACTTTTGCTCTTCATGCGCCAATGAGCAGCTCTCGTAGGAATGAACTGCAAATAACGGCTATTTTTCAAATCAAATGTAACCGTTGTAGCCGTTTTTTCTGTTTTCAGTTGGTTTATTTCACTCTTTCTGATATAAATCTCACATCTTAAAGAAACATTATAATTATACATCCATTTATCATTAATCCACAACAAATAACGGTTATATTTCAACATTTAGAAATTGAAGAAATGCGTTGTTTTGTAGCCGTTTCTATCTATTTAAAGTTGGTTTATTCCTCTCTTTCCAATATGCACCTTGCACTTAATATCAATGCTAAAATCTCGCCTTTGAATAAGCCTGTTAACATCAGCTAACATAATGCAATTGCTCCGTTAGCATTAGCTTGTTATTAGCACTGAAACATAAGCTGACACACAGCTAAGATGTTGTCTTCATGCATCTTTAATGTGTGCAGAGTCAGATAACAGCCGTGAGTTTTTAAACGTTAGCCCCCCTGTTCAGTTAGTGTTAGCATGTTAGCTCAACTGCTAACGGTTCACAAAAGCTAACCATTGTGAGCTAACCTAATGCTAGCTGTCACTGCACCCTGAAACAGGTGCTTTGAACGTAGACTGTTTTATAAACGTGAAGCTGTATACGCAATACGATTCAAGGTTACATTTCAGCTTCTTAGCACACAGATAACACTATTATTATATTAGTAATACAACATTATTTGTACAGGGTGTATCAAGTATATTACAGTATAGTGAACAACCGAAATAGACAAATATAAACAAATAAAAACACTTTGCTGTAAAACAAAGCAATCAAATCAATTAAAAACAAAAGATGCAGTAAAGAGCACCAACAAGTTTGCAGAAAAACCTCATAAAATATGTAAAATAAACGAATAAATAAATGCAGTAGAACATAAAGGAAGTGTGACAATTAGGAAAATGCTATGCTTAATACAAATGCAAATTGTTCAATTGAGGTTTTAAAATGTTAACAGAACTTGTTTTCTTATAGCCTTGTGTAGAAAATGTCCTAAGTTTTGGTGCGTAGTTATATAGAATATAATTGGAGGGATGAAACCCCTCTTTAATGGTCACACATGCAGAACACACGGTGACATGTGTCCTCTGCTTTTAACCCATCCTAGTACCAGGAGTCTAGTACTAGGAGCACTGGCAGCTATTGTACAGCGCCCGGGGAGTGGGGGGGGGGGTGAGGGGGTTGTCCGGTGCCTTGCTCAAGGGCACCACAGCAGGGCAGGAGGTGAACTGGGACCTCTCCAAGTAGCAGTCCACACTCCATATTTAAGTCTGTTCGGGGACTTGAACCGGCGACCCTACGGCTCACAGTCAAAGCCCCTACTGACTGAGCCACTGCCGGACTGACTGAGCCACTGCTATATTTTTGTTCAATAGGTATTGTAATGTCATATACACCAGGATCATTGTATCGTTGTAACCAGCATTGTCCCTGCTAGAAATTGAACTGGAAACCATGTGAATGGAGTCAGTGAACAGAGAGGCTGTTGTCAGTTTAAACTGAGTTACTGCTTGTTGCAGACGCTGCAGCAATTATGCAAATGTTTGTGTCAGGTTTCAACAGAAAATAAATAAATAATACCAGTATCTGTAATACTCTTACACATGATGGAACATATACTCATAGAGCTAGGTCATTTCAAATACTGTCATATCACAAAATGGTGGGTTCAGAAATTCCTTGCTTAACATTTCTTCTTTTGCTATTTAAAAAACTACTGCACTACTGTCAGGTTTTCTGTGTGCAGCAGCGTTGTTCACCCCTGTGTTGCACAATGACAATAAATGATCTTTGAATCCTTGATCATAAAATCATAAAAATCCTTCTGATGTTCACATATGCAGGAAGTGCTCTGATATTTTTCTTGAGTTAAAGAAGCAGCTCACTGCGCCACTCCGCCCATCCTCACACCTCTAAGTCATCAAGGCGCTTTACAAGTACACATTACACACATATCATACATGTAACGGTCATGTACTGTGTACAGTACCCACAGGAGCAAATGCGGGTGAAGTGTCTTGCCCAAGGACACAACGGCCTGACTCATGGCTCATGTATTAATTAATTTAATGTTGCAGCTCAACTATCAATGATTACACTTTTAATAACACTCCCTACAGGCCAAGCTTCCAACATGATGCATGTGTTTTGGTACTTGTGCAAGAGCAGCACCCAGATTGAAAACCCCTTTTTCTTCTCTTAATTTCCCATATAATGTTCACTCAATTTAAAACAAGCATGCTGAATATGATAACTAAAGAGCTGCAGTGTAGCAGCTCAGTATGCGTCAATGTTGACAACACAGACTTACAAGTAAATGCCTTAATTTGACAAATTTACGATCAAATATTGTTGTAATTTCATTGTAATGTCCACTGCTGATTAACATGTCAGTTCAGATGTTTGGGTAAATGTTGTCAGTGTTTTGGATGACGTGAGGCTGAGTTTTAAAGTCCTTACTGGAGTAACTGGATCTTTACCCAGCATCCCTCAGTGTCCGGTTACCACGGGCTCTTCAGGACTCGTATCCATGGAGACAAGAAGGGGAGATGGGGGAGAGGGGGGATTGGTTGTTTAGGTGGGCGGGGTTTCACCTGAGTTGACGGACAGGTGTGATGCTTTCACCTGTCCGACCGACTTACCTTCCTTACCTGTGTGCATTTTTTTTCTTCAGGTATATTGCTCGATGCATTGTATATTAATTTAGTATTTTTGTTTTGTTTTTTGTCCCTGTTTAATAAAACCTTTTGCAAGCTATTTTTAAATCCTTGACTTAGTACATCAAAAAGGTTGCTGTTCAGCTCTAAACTCACAAAGTCTCAGATGTCAGATTGTCCTTGAATGCACCAGCAGTCCAGTGCTGTCACCTGCATTTTCCAAACAAACAACAAGAATGAAACTCGGACCAAAACAATAACACGACTAAATGTAAATTAAATTGTGATGTATTACTCATTAGAAGTCTTAGGATTGTTTGCAGACTGGTCAGGGTAGAAGGCGTGACTCTGACATAATGATACTAAAACAAAACACAAGACGTGTTCTTCAGCTGGATCTTTAAATAACCTCAGGGAACAAGTGACGTGTGTGTGTGTGTGTGTGTGTGTGTGTGTGTGTGTGTGTGTGTGTGTGTGTTGTGTGTGTGTGTGTGTGTGTGGTGTGTGTGTGTGTGTGTGTGTGTGTGTGTGTGTGTGTGTGTGTGTGTGTGTGTGTGTGTGTGTGTGATGTGTGTGTGTGTGTGTGTGTGTGGTGTGTGTGTGTGTGTGTGTGTGTGTGTGTGTGTGTGTGTGTGTGTGTGTGTGTGTGTGTGTGTGTGTGTGTGTGTGTGTGTGTGTGTGTGTGTGTGTGTGTGTGTGTGTGTGTGTGTGTGTGTGTGTGTGTCACACACACCAGGATGAGCTGGTGGGACCGGTGTACTTTAAAAACAACCGAAACAGGAGAGACAAAAGAGATTATTTTAAGAATGTGAGTTTAATAACAATAGTGAAGAATCTCTGGAATGAAGAATAGTCTTGACGCTTTGTGGAGGAATGTTCCGTCGCTCCCTCTCTGTCTCTCTTCCTGCTGGAGTTTGACCCAGAGAGTAAAGTCCAGTCTGCCTTACAGTAAAACACTTTATTGGAAGTTAAGGAAGAGGAAGAGGAAGGGTCGTTTCAAAACAAACTCACCAACATCTTCATGTTGTGTGTTCTCTTGAAAACGAATCCTATAGCTCTACTCCGAATACCTTTTATATAACCTAAGTTATGACGAAGTTTGCATATTCTAAGCTTCACCAGTGCTTGTTTTTCACTTTATTGGTTTGCAATTGGTCCTGAAGGATAATTTGTACTCATGTAAATACTAGTTACAGGGTTCTTACGGTCATTAAAAACCTGGAAAAGTCATGGAAATTCAAAAAGCAAATTCCAGGCCCTGGAAAAGTTATGGAAAACAATATTTTTCCCAAAGTTTTGGAAAAGTCATGGAAATGTAACTAAAGTTGCATCAAATATAATTTATATTTTATCTAATCGCCAAAATAGTAATACTATAATGATAATAAATACTGTATCGTATAGTAATGAAACGTAAAATGGCATTTAACGGTCGAGGTATTTTGCTGGTGAGAGATTTTAGTTGCTTTAGCGTGTAGAAGCTAGTAAGCCTATTTGATTTGTTTTAGATAGGCACAACATGTTTCATATGCAGACCTTATTTCCTGTTCCATGTTAAAATAAACCATTTCTTTGGTCATGGAAAATTAGGTAAAGGTCATGGAAAAGTCATTGAAAATCATTTGTGAAAAAGTGTATGAACCCTGTAGTTAATAAAAGTCAATATTTTCTACACGAACAGAGTCTTTTATTTAGAAAAGTTCCTATCTCCAATAGTTTTCACTCTCTTGACCTTCTGATTGTGTGTAGTATTGATAAAGCTCTATTTCATTAACAACTAAATATGAACAAATTATTTAGTTTTTGTCCTAATGTTTGTAAAAATATATTCTCCTCTCTCTCTCTCTCTCTCTCTCTCTCTCTCTCTCTCTCTCTCTCTCTCTCTCTCTCTCTCTCTCTCTCTCTCTCTCTCTCTCTCTCTCTCTCTCTCTCTCTCTCTCTCTCTCTCAGGTTGAGGACAGACGTTACCTGACGGGGTTTCTTTTTGCTGAGTCACTGCTTCACCTGAACCCTGCTGTTAGTGTGACTGACTGAGAGCCTCCATCCATCCTTCAATCCACCACTGCTGCTGCACTATGGTACCACACACACACATACATACACACACACACACACACCACACACACACACACACACACACACACACACACACACATACACATACAAATACACATACACATACACACACACACATATATATTTCAGCCTTGTGTGTGCATTTATAAATTAGAATACATGAAATAAACAGTTTGCTGCCTCACTAAAATCTGTGTGTGTGTGTGCAGAGTGTATGATGTCTGACAGCAGCTGCTATGGCCTGCAGCGGTCCGGGCAAAGCTGAGACTCTGGAGGGTTTCCACGAGGTGAACCTCGCCTCCCCCACCACACCTGACCTCCAGGTAAATGACCTCCATCACATGATGCAGGGAGCGGCTTCCTGCTGATTTTCAGGATGTTTACAGACTTATTGTCACGGATATTTGTCTTTATTGTGAACAGTTGTTACTGGATGCTTAACATTAAAGGTGGGGTAGGTAAGTTTGAGAAACCGGCTCGAGATCGCTAGAATTTCAAAATACACAACCGGAGAAAATCTGCCACTTCCTCACAGAGCCCCTCCTCCAACACACACGAACGCGCACATGACCAATGGGGGCACGAGATAAGTTTGTGCCCAGATGGAAGGCTGACAGGCAGGTAGGCCATCCAGTTATTTTAGCCGGGCCGGCTCAGATGATTGGTCGTGCTTTTTACAGTACTACAGCTTCCACAGATGACATGTTTTAATGGATTTTTTGTCAAAGCACTTCAGATATTCATTGCTATCTGGATGTTAAGAGCATTCCATGGAATATAACAAAAAGTGTGTCTCGAGCCGGTTTCTCAAACTTACCTACCCCACCTTTAATCAAATCAATCAAATATATATTGTTTTCAGTTTGGACTTTTTTGTCTCTTTTGACAACTCTCATCGTCTTTGTTGTTTCCCTGTGTGTCGTCCTGCAGAACCAATCAGAGCAGCGCCCCCCCCAGCCGTCACAGTGCGCCCCCCACCATTCTGTACCGCACACACTCCCTGGGAGCGCCCCCTGCTGGCCGCCCCACCTCCCTGCGGGCCGACCAGCTCCCCACGCAGCCCGTCTACTCCACACCCCACAGCCACAATGGAAGGTGAGGAAACACTCCATACTCTGAGGCGGTCATTTGTGTTTTATGACCGCTGTATTCGTCTGCCTGTATTGATTGGTGTTCATTTGTTGTGACTTTGTTCATGCTGCCCTCTTGGCCAGGTCGCTCTTGAAAAAGAGACTTTGATCTCAATGAGACTTTTACCAGGATATATATGGAGATAGACTTAGATTAAATGTCATTAGTTTAAGAAATGTGTTAGTTTTTACCAAGCAGATATGTGAATATTGTGTAGACGCAGCTTGTCAAATGTGAGGATTGGTTTCTTATCTATATTTAACTTCATATAACTTTATCACCTTTGGCTTTGGGACTTTTTCACAAGTGTTGTAGGACTTAAGGAAAACTATTGCAGGAAAGTAAATCCTCAGCTTCATCGCAAAATAATATTATATTGATTCCTTGGGCTTCATTTCAGGTATTAAAATATTCTGCCGCCATACCATTTTAATTTGATTCATTTCAGCGTCCTGCCATGGATATGAGACGATAACATATATGCCTAAACTCAATTAATTACATTTAGATGAACTCACAAAAAGCAACTTAGATAAGATTTGACAATTTTATTACCAGACATTTATATAAAAATCTACTCTTAAATAAAATAAAACTCAACATTCCCTAGCTTAAGGTAATATATTTATTTTTACAGTTAAGAACTTCAAAATAAAGGCATGTCTTAAAGATTGTAGAGCTATGGGGTGAGTAAAAGAATATTTAGTTGGTTGCAATCTGCAGCCTCGCCACTAGGGGGCGCTGTCCACAATGGAAATAACTGCACAATATTGATCTGAACCTGCAAACAAAATACATATTTTCCAAATACATTTGTAGACAATATGTCCAAAGACTGTCCTTCCACATGAGCTCTTAACCCTAACTGACCGTTGTTGTTGGCATGGTTACCCACAGTGCACCGGGCCAGGAGGCGGAGTCTCTGGACGGCCACTTCCTGTCTGCAGAGGACGGAGAGGATTGCAGCGCTCTGAGCGAGAGTCTGTCGAGGCTGAGGAGCCCGTCAGTGATGGAGGTCCGAGAGAAAGGATACGAGAAGCTGAAGGAGGAGCTGGTGAAGGCCCAGAGGGTAGGATACACACACACACACACACACACACACACACACACACACACACACACACACACACACACACACACACACGAACCACCAACACGTCTGTGTGTGTGTGTTCTCACTTTGGTCCCCCACACTCTACAGCTGAGGCCTTGACGACGGGCACAATATCACGACGAATGTGATATTGAATGTGTGTGTGCAGTTGGAGAGTGTGTGTTTGTGTGTTTTTCAGATCATAATCATATTGCTACACATTTTCATTACTTAAATAGACATCATGTCACACTTTTTATTCCTATTCTTTTATTTAAATGCATTTATTTGTATCTCTTCAGCAGGGCTGTACCAAAGAGTTTGAAGCTTTTTTCTCAACGTTGACATTTAAATTGTAAATCCAAATTTAAATGCGCTGTTTTAATTTGCATGTCTATTTTTTGCGTTGTGTCTGATAAAGAGAAGGCTACAATAAGTATAACTATTGTAATTATATCCAAAAGTCACAAAATCGTATTTATTTTACAGAATATTCAGCTTAAATCCATATTGATTGTATTTAGCCTGTAAGTGGAATGCACTGAGAAGTAACATTAATTGAATGAAGTGGATTTTATATAAAGAAGTTACACTTAATCCAATAAATACAAAATGTTAAAACTGAACATTCAAAACTTTATTTTGAAACCTGAATTAGAACTAAAACAACTTTTAGTAGAGCCATAATCTTCGTTTGTTGTTGCCATGCTATGATTTCATTTTGCTGTGTGTGTGTGTGTGTGGTGTGTGTGTGTGTGTGTGTGTGTGTGTGTGTGTGTGTGTGGTGTGTGTGTGTGTGTGTGTGTGTGTAGTGTGTGTGTGTGTGTGTGTGTGGTGTTGTGGTGTGTGTGTGGTGTGTGTGTGTGTGTGTGTGTGTGGTGTGTGTGTGTGTGTGTGTGTGTGTGTGGTGTGTGTGTGTGTGGTGTGTGTGTGTGTGTGTGTGTGTGTGTGTGTGTGGTGTGTGTGTGTGTGTGTGTGTGGTGTGTGTGTGTGTGGTGTGTGTGTGTGTGTGTGTGTGTGTGGTGTGTGTGTGTGTGTGTGAAGGATCTGCTGTTGAAGGATGAGGAGTGTGAGAGGTTGTCTAAAGTCAGAGATCTGCTGGGCCAGGAGCTGGAGGAGCTCACCGCCAGCCTCTTCCAGGTCTGTCTCCTCATCTCCTCCCCTTCCTTCGTCTCCTCTGCTTCCTGTTTCCTTCCTCCTGATGCAGACAGAAACTACTCCTTGGCAGCAGAGATGAGAAACAGGCGTTGGGAAGATGTTTTTTGCAATTTTTTAATATTTATTATAAGAGTTTGCTTTTAGGTCTAACCGGACTATCCCATGACTAGAAATTCAATTGTTTAAAAGATATTACCTTGGAGGTTTACTGGTCATTTCTCTAAGTTTGATTTCATTTAAAGAAAATAGCGACCCCATAGATCAGTGTTTCTCAAACGTTTTCATACCAAGGACCACTTAACCAATAAAAAAACACTCGCGGACCACCTAACTCCACAAATATCCAAAAACACATTGTTTTTCTAGAACAGATTACAAATCGCCTGAAAATGGTACAAACAAGTGGCAACATGTGTGACGAAGGTGCTGCGCTGGGCTATATCATGCAATCGAAATTGAAACTTAAGCTCGCTCCATTGCGGAGATATTCCCGCGAGAGTGCGGAAAACTTAAATGTATTTATTTATTTCAAATGTGAAATATTACCAATATACTCACGGACCACTAGGGGGCGGACCACACTTTGAGAAGCACTGCCATCGAGGATCAGATTTTCCTCCAGCTCCAACTGACCTTTTAAAGATGATTATTCCTTTCTCTCCTGTTCAATGTTTGAGGGAATCTCTCCTTCTGGTCTTCACCACTCTCTCCTTCCTCCTCTTCCTCGTTCTTTGGACTTTCCCTCATTGAAGGAGCTGGGACTCTTGTCTCTCTCTCTGTGTGTGTTTTCTGTCCCCTGCTAACATGATTGAAGTTTCATTTTCTGTTACTATTATGTTTATTGTGAGCAAGGAAAATATAAAAATAAATGAAATTGTTTGTGTTCAACAGGAAGCCCACAAAATGGTCCGAGAGGCAAACGTCAAGCAGGCAAACGCTGAGAAACAACTGAAGGAAGCTCTGGGGAAGGTGACCACACACTTATTGAGATAAAGCTTTATTATCAAACGTCTCAGAATCACTGCAAGGCATCGAGCAAAATGTCGTGCCAACGTAGAGAATAAAAAAGACATGATCTTAAACCAAGTTTTCATACATCAACACAGGCTCACTATTTGGCAAGAGGACTAAGCCTTATATTGGCTACTTAGCGAGAATCAACTCAGTGAGCAACAGATACCAAGGATGCTGGCTGATGAAGGAGACGAAGTAAGCTAGGTAGCCAATATAAGGCTTAGCAGTACAGATACATGTGGGCTCACTATTTGGCAAGCAACCGGTCACAGGTGCCCTGTTTATCTCATGTCTTATAAAAGCTTATTAATGATTTATAAAGTGTTCACAACCTAATTAATAAATGAATTACAAACTATTCATAAACCCTTGATAAGGGTAGTCTTATTGTAAAGTGGGACCAAAGATAGTCTATAACTCTTTGGCCAATATCATTTTTTTTCCATTTAATAGGCGCTTTCACACCAAGTACTTTGTCGTACTTAGTTCATCAGAACTCTTTAGTTCTGATGAACTAAGTACAGATCGCGTTCACACCGGAATAAGTCCCTGAGGGAGGATTAGGCAAATGAAGCCGCTGACGTCACTTCTTCTTCTTCTGCTTTGGGTTTACTGGCAGGCCGCAAACAACTTCACGGCGTATACTGCCACCCGGAGTCCCCGGCCGGAAGTCCCCGGAGTTGGGGACTGGCTTCAGTAGAAGCTGCTGGGACTCCCAGCAGCTTCTACTGAAGCTTTCCGAGTAAATCGCCAGAACGCCGACACCTCCTCATCTCCACCGCTCCCATGTTTTCTTTTGTGTTGCCATAAGTTATTCTCTCTCCGTTGGTGCGCTGGGCTAATGCTAATAATGCTAATGTGAGCAAATAAAATGGTGGCTTCACAAAACTCTTTCAGAGTTTTACTGGGCGTGGTTTGCAATTCCCCCAGCCAATCAGAAATGGGAACCTTTTTCTCCCACGAAAGTACCTGCTCTCTAGGAGGGACTGAAAAGGGGGTGGAAAGGTTCTCATTAACTAAGTTCTAGTTCCGGAACTTTTTGGTGTGAACGCAAATGTTCGGAACTATACTGGGAAAAGTACTCCGGTGTGAAAGCGCCTAATGTCTTTTTAATGTAATTCAATGTGCATTCTTCGTGAAATTAGTTCATAATAACAGAAATAAATGACTACTTTTACTAGATTATCATGATCATTCCCCCCTCCCCCTCCCCCTCCCTCCTCAGATCGACGTCCTGCAGGCGGAGGTGCAGGCGCTGAAGACTCTGGTCCTCTCCTCCCCCACCTCCCCCCTGGGGGAGCTCCCCTCTGTGGGGGGGGGATCCAAGACCCCCTTCAGGAAGGGCCACAGCAGGAACAAGAGCACCTCCTCCGCCATCATGGGGACGCAGCCCGACCCCTCGGCCACGCAGCCAATCGTACGCGAGTGCAGAGAGGTGGGAGGAGCTTAGTTAACCCCAGAGAGAGTTTATGTTCTCTAATGATGTCATGATTACATTAGGGTTCAAAGATTCAAAGGTTTTATTGTCACATGCTCATAAGCTACAGGGTAGACATGGCAATGACATCCTTCTGACCTGAGCTCCTCCAACAACGCAACATATATAATAAAATACAAAATAACAAAATAAAAGTAGTGCAAAAAGTCTATAAACATGTCAATAGAATATGAAATGTACAAGAACAGAATATGAAATAATGTAAATTAAGAACAAATTAAATACGGTTTATATTAATGCACACATCTGTTTTCTTTTTTATTACTGCCGAATTTTATTCCATATTTTATTCAATTCTATTTCTATGTAAATACTGCTATATTTCACTATATTTGTTATTATTTTGAATATTCTTTTATGTTATTATAGTTTTCTTAAAATAGTTCTCTATCTGTGTTTTACCTTTATGTACGCGCCACGACATCAAGTCAAATTCCTCGTACGTGTCAACCTACCTGGTGATAAACCTGTTTCTGATTCTGATGATAACCTGTGTTGTTGTTGTTGTTGTGCAGGTGGACAGTCAGCTGTTCAGCGACTTCAAGGCGTGGAGGGAGGAGCCGACGCTGGAGCGCAGCTGCTGCTTCCTGGAGAGAGTTTACCGAGAGGACATCTACCCCTGCCTCACCTTCAGCAAGTGTGAGGTACAGAGACAGACATCATGAGCGCAACATATCCTCCAACATTTATGATGATCAGAATAATTGTTGCTGAGTTATGAGCATTGATTTCTAAGCCCCGCCTTTCAGCAAAGACATTTTGATGAATGGTGGCCATGTTTGTAGACTGTCATTTCTTATGAACACGTGTATAACCCTCACAGGATGCTGTTTCCTAGATTTGAACTTGAAAGAGTCAAAAGTGAAATATTTAAAAATGTTTACTGTTTTATTTTTTACATCAGATTCAAATCAATGTAAGTGGGTGGGTCTTAGTGGGTATTGAACCCTTAACGAGTGGGCAAGGTCCTCCTTAGGAACAAATCTGAATCATTTGTCGACTTATCATTATGTTTGATTTTATTGACTTATCCTTAACCCTCCTGTTGTGACCCATTTACTACTTTCATCAATCATAACTTTTTAGTTTTACATTCGATTGCATTAAGGCTTTATGATATCCTTCACAGTAGACCTTTGAACATATCAAATGGCTGATCACCACTTTCATTGAGTTTTGGATGATTTAGTCAACTTTGTAACACCCATGGTGTTCAAGGTCAGATAAAACACACACACACACACACACACACACACACACACACACACACACACACACACACACACACACACACACACACACACACACACACACACACACACACACACAACAATTTGACACATTTCCCGCTCTTATGTGCCCATCCCCCCACATGGATCACACCTGGCACACGCACTACATGTTCAGTGTCTGTTCTTTGTATAGACACTGAACAGCCTTGGGTCCCGTGAAAGGCGCTTTATAAATTCCATTTATTATTATTATTATTTACAGCAGTTGTTCATGTGTACCAGTCGTCTGATACGATATGTACAGTTTGAAAGGGTCTTAAATGAAATTTGGTGATTAATGTTTTTTGTGTTAATGTAATAGCAGTTAAAACAGGACCGGTCAAATTTGACTGTGAACACCAAAGTAAGGGGGAAACGAAGACAATAGGAGGGTTAAAGCTTTCTTTTCATAAAGTACGAGAACACTACTTATGAAAGTGTCTTGAAATAAGTAATGCAGCAAAAAGCAATAACAAGTAACAGAATGAGCAACGAGGTCTAGATCAGTTTGGTCTTAGTCGACTTAGAGTAGCCGCCCCCAAATAAACCCTAACCCAAAAATAAATATATAGAGATGAAATACTTTCTGTTTTTCTGCATCGTCCTCTCCCTCAGCTGGGGTCGGCCATCTTGGAGGCGGTGGAGCAGAACACCCTCAGCGTCGAGCCGGTCGGGTTCCAGACGCTGCCCGTCGTCAAGGCCTCAGCTGTAGAGTGTGGGGGACCAAAGTGAGAACACACACACACACACACACACACACACACACACACACACACA
>NW_022987955.1:0-52359 GCF_902827165.1 Trematomus bernacchii
TCAGGAGAGACCGTCAATGTTAAATGATTTCGTGCAAAATGACTGGCTAAAACCTCGGAATAAGTGTTTGAAAAGCGGGGAAAAGTTGTTAAATAGTCTGATACCTCCAGGGCGCATCACCAAAAATGTACAAGCCAGGGAAGATGCCTGAATCCCGGATACTTTAGGTCTGTCACTTAGGGTGACCGCACCACTCCGACGCTCCCGAGAGTGGACGTCCATTGTTTGTAAGGCCACCTAAGAGGGAGAAGGGGAAAAATCGGCCCGAAGCGCAATAGTCTGGCCCCTTCTCCCGTTGGCACTCTGTCATTTTTTTGACAATTTTTCAAAACTTCATTTTTGATTATTTTAAGTTATAATTAAGCGTTTTCTTCAATGTTTTTTGCTTTCCACGGGTGGGGGCGCCCAAATTCGGCCTGGATCATCCAGGATTTGTGGGCTAAGCTCCATAAACTGACTAAATCACCCAGAGAGGTCACCTTTCTAGCCCAAATATATATAATACAAATACATTTAAATAGTAAAAGGTGCACTTGTGCTCTGCATTACCCGGAATTTTATTTTCATAGCCCCATGATAGTGA
This sequence comes from Trematomus bernacchii, assembly GCF_902827165.1. Classification (NCBI taxonomy): domain Eukaryota; kingdom Metazoa; phylum Chordata; class Actinopteri; order Perciformes; family Nototheniidae; genus Trematomus; species Trematomus bernacchii. Next base: position 584 of record NW_022987955.1, read on the forward strand.
TTAAAAATCATTTTCATGGGAAAAAGTGTTTTTTTAAAACGCCTGATTAATTATATGCAGGACCCCAGTGAGCTCCCGACTATGTGCATTGTGTTGGGGAACCATATAAATGATAGAATAAATGCATTTAAATGCAAAAATAATGATTTTAAATCATTTTAGGGGGACAATTGTGGAGAGGAGCCTGAAATGACTCTGCAGCAGGCTGCCTATGAGCACCCAAATTCGGCCTTCTTCACGGAACCACGACCCCTTCTGTGGAGGGTATTCTCGTGCCCCTGGTGAGCACACGTTGACCCAGGAAAGAGTCTTCAAAACACAGGTAAAAGTGTGTTAAACAGTGGGGGTAACATGTTTGAAATGACAGCACACTGCTGCTTGTTGGCAGGCTGACTCACTTGACTTGTCTCACACACACCCAGGGGGGGAGAAAGAGGACACATTGACCCAGGAAAGAGTCTTCAAAACACAGGTAAAACTGTGTTAAACAGTGGGGTAACATGTTTGAAATGACAGCACACTGCTGCTGGTTGGCAGGCTGACTCACTTGACTTGTCTCACACACACCCAGGGGGGGGAGAAAGAGGACACATTGACCCAGGAAAGAGTCTTCAAAACACAGGTAAAAGTGTGTTAAACAGTGGGGTAACATGTTTGAAATGACAGCACACTGCTGCTTGTTGGCAGGCTGACTCACTTGACTTGTCTCACACACACCCAGGGGGGGAGAAAGAGGACACATTGACCCAGGAAAGAGTCTTCAAAACACAGGTAAAACGGTGTTAAACAGTGGGGTAACATGTTTGAAATGACAGCACACTGCTGCTGGTTGGCAGGCTGACTCACTTGACTTGTCTCACACACACCCAGGGGGGGGAGAAAGAGGACACATTGACCCAGGAAAGAGTCTTCAAAACACAGGTAAAAGTGTGTTAAACAGTGGGGTAACATGTTTGAAATGACAGCACACTGCTGCTTGTTGGCAGGCTGACTCACTTCACTTGTCTCACACACACCCAGGGGGGGAGAAAGAGGACACATTGACCCAGGAAAGAGTCTTCAAAACACAGGTAAAACTGTGTTAAACAGTGGGGTAACATGTTTGAAATGACAGCACACTGCTGCTGGTTGGCAGGCTGACTCACTTGACTTGTCTCACACACACCCAGGGGGGGGAGAAAGAGGACACATTGACCCAGGAAAGAGTCTTCAAAACACAGGTAAAAGTGTGTTAAACAGTGGGGTAACATGTTTGAAATGACAGCACACTGCTGCTGGTTGGCAGGCTGACTCACTTGACTTGTCTCACACACACCCAGGGGGGGGAGAAAGAGGACACATTGACCCAGGAAAGAGTCTTCAAAACACAGGTAAAAGTGTGTTAAACAGTGGGGTAACATGTTTGAAATGACAGCACACTGCTGCTTGTTGGCAGGCTGACTCACTTCACTTGTCTCACACACACCCAGGGGGGGAGAAAGAGGACACATTGACCCAGGAAAGAGTCTTCAAAACACAGGTAAAACTGTGTTAAACAGTGGGGTAACATGTTTGAAATGACAGCACACTGCTGCTGGTTGGCAGGCTGACTCACTTGACTTGTCTCACACACACCCAGGGGGGGGAGAAAGAGGACACATTGACCCAGGAAAGAGTCTTCAAAACACAGGTAAAACTGTGTTAAACAGTGGGGTAACATGTTTGAAATGACAGCACACTGCTGCTTGTTGGCAGGCTGACTCACTTCACTTGTCTCACACCCACCCAGGGGGGGAGAAAGAGGACACATTGACCCAGGAAAGAGTCTTCAAAACACAGGTAAAACTGTGTTAAACAGTGGGGTAACATGTTTGAAATGACAGCACACTGCTGCTTGTTGGCAGGCTGACTCACTTGACTTGTCTCACACACACCCAGGGGGGGAGAAAGAGGACACATTGACCCAGGAAAGAGTCTTTAAAAACACAGGTAAAACTGTGTTAAACAGTGGGGTAACATGTTTGAAATGACAGCACACTGCTGCTTGTTGGCAGGTAAACATTGTTTAATTGTTTAAGTGTTTTTAAATGTATGGAACAGTGTTTTGTCTCTTTCAAAACTCTCCCGTCATTGGCCGGATACATGGGGACGATTTTATATTCACTATGACCGTTACTATTCCAGTGAGACGAAGTACGTCCGGTGACGGGAGTGATCCCATGTTAATTTTGTCCAAAAACCAGAGCATTCCCTTATCAACATATGAGTGGACAAATATGCTTTATGCAAATGTTTGTTTATTATCATTGGAACAATGACAAATATACTCATGAATATTAAACACAACAATCTCTGAACATTACAAATATTCGCCTCAATTCAACCTGGAACCTCTCTCATACAATAATACAATACAAAGTGTGTAATAATAATAATAATAATAATAAATTGCTCTTTTTGTCATTTCACAGTACAGATACTATGTAACGAAATTGTTCCTCTGCATTTGACCCATCCTAGTGTTAGGAGCAGTGTGCTGCCATTATGTCCAGCGCCCGGGGAGCAGTGTAGGGAACGGTGCCTTGCTCAGGGACACCTCGGTAGCACTTGGTCTTGCCAGGACTCGAACTGGTGACCTTCCAGTTGCCAAGCCAAGTCCCTATCAACTTCGCCTGTGTGTGTGTGTGTGTGTGTGTGTGTGTGTGTGTGTGTGTGTGTGTGTGTGTGTGTGTGTGTGTGTGTGTGTGTGTGTGTGTGTGTGTGTGTGTGTGTGTGTGTGTGTGTGTGTGTGTGTGACACTGTGATGGATCATTGGAGCTATGTGCAACTCAAGGCATATGCTCGAACGGGAGCTGCCTGGACGCTGCAATCGTGTGCTGACGATCCGTGCTGAGTGTGCTGACTTTTCGTACAATGTCCCACTGTCTGGCTACCTGCATAAAGTCAAGTGCTTGGCGCAGTTGTCGGCGAAATGTCGCTCCTCTGTTTTCATTGAAACAGCTCCTTATATCCGTTAGCGCAGCTAGCTAGCACCAGATGCTAACAACAACAATACACGTAAGGTGTGCGGGTTCTCTCTCTCGCGCCAGACATACACAGACCCTCCCGGTCCTCCCGATGGCCAGTCCGGGCCTGCCGGTGAGCGTGGAAGTGTGGTCTGCCGCAAGCGGGCGGCAGGAGCGGGGCTGTCAGCATCAGCTTGTAGATGGTATTTTAAACTCGATGCGCTCTGAAACTACGGGGCGGCCGAGGACAAAGAATACACATGCGTTAATCGCGTTAAAATAATTAGTGGCGTTAATTTTTTTTTGCGTTATTAACGCGTTAACTTGACAGCCCTAATTAAAACACAAGTGCAATAATAAAATAAGTAGAATTAAAACAAACTCCCCAATAATTATAATTAATTAATTAATTATTAATAATTTTAAAAGTAAAAGGAGTGTTATAATTAAACTAATAATAATAAGAGTGATAATAAGTAAAAGAGGGAAGGGGGGCACACCGGGTTAGTAAAATCGTATAAAAATGAACTAGATGTCACTGGAAAATAAAAACCACTAAGATCAAGGTCGGGTAAGTTTAAAAGATTCCATAGGACAGGTGTTTAATTTGCTCTGTTTATTTAAAAAGGTGGCAGGTCGGTGAAGAGTTTCTCTCTGCGGGTGGTTTTTCTGGCATCCAGGTAATAAAATAAATTAATATAAATATAAATAAATAAATAAAAGGATCACTCATCATGTGGCTTTGATTACAATCATAAGGTAAACACATGCACATATATACATTAAAGGGATAAAACATGTAATAAGTGATAAAAACATAACTATGAACACCATTAAGATAAATAAGATAGTGCTAAAAACATGCGTTAAAAATGGAGCACACCAGTAAAAAAAGTCCAGATGAGGAGGATCATTAAAATTAATTGGTTTGGAATGAATATAAAAATTTCTATAAATAATTAATAAATATAAGTGCTTTGATAAAAGACGTGGAGGGTGGATTCAAACAGGCTGACCCGCAGAGAAGGAGATTAAAATCACCGATCTGCAGGGGAGAGAAACTGAGGGGAGAGGAGATCATACAGGTTGTTAAGGTTATTAAAACATGTTTGAGTGGTGGGAGGCGGACCCATCAGTTGTACTTTTCGTTTAATCCACCCGGGTCAATGGTGCCCAGGCGATGGATCCACCTCCGCTCCGCCGCTCGCCTCTGACCCGTGCTCCAGCCGCTGCTGCTCTCCAGGCCCATGGAGTTTAAAATGGTTGTATAAAACGCTCGTGCCGTCCCCGTCTCTGATTCTGTATCGGTGTTGTTTTATTCTGAGGCTGATCTCATTGCGCGTTTCCCCCACATAGAGTCTGTGGCAGGCCTTGCACCTAATTGCATAAATAGCGTTTTTTGTGTTAGGTGTCAAGACCTGCCGAATATTACTCCCCTCTCGAGAGAAGGGATTAAAAACGTCGGGGAGGCGAATGAAATCAACCTCAGAAACTCGAGGCGCCTCCCTAGTTTTGGTGCTTTTGTTGAGGTTTGTGTGGACCAGAAGGTCCTGGAGATTCTTATTCCTCCGGTACGCGGAGATCAGCCGGCACGGCCGCAGCGCGTCACAGTCCCCCCTAGCCCCCTCAAAATTGGCCTTCAGTTTGCCCAATAGGTTGCTTAGGCTCCCTGAATAGGTTGTGATGAGGGGGACGAGGGTAGGGCCGGACGGCCGGGCGGAGATGTCTTTGTACCCGTCTATGAAGGTGGATGGCGGCGAGGCCAAGTGGGGTTTCAATATTTGTGTACAATATCTATTGAAAAAATGAGGGTATTGCTGGGTACTGTGAGGTTTTTTATTTTGTTAACAAAGTCGTATGTATCTCGAAGGTAACTGGGATGGAGTTTGGAAAGGGGATTAATAAAATGATCTATATATTCTGTTATGTTGTAGGGTTCTGAACCACAGTCGCTGATGATGGGGCGGCCGACCGGAACTACAGAGAGGACCGTCCACGTCTCCACAGGCTTGTGGATCTTGGGGAGCAGGTAGAAGAGGCGGGGCCTGGGCTCCTCCGGACCATCCAGATATTGTTTTTGTTTATGATTATGTTTGTGTAAAGTGTTGCTGTAATGTCCCTAACTAGTGTTTGTGTTTCTAATTGAAGTGGGTGCGTCAGTAATCTGTAGTATGTGTTGTCATTTAACTGCCTATGTGCTTCCAATATATAATTGTCCCTATCCTGTATGACTATTTGACCCCCCTTATCTGCAGGTTTGATGACTATGTGTTGGCTGTTACCTAATGTTTTAATAATTTGTTGTTGTTCCTGGCTAATGTTGGGTGTACTATGTGGAAGGGGGCGCCAATGTGTGAGTGCTAGTAGATTTTTATTGATTAGTTGTGTTATTTCAGGTGTTGATGTTGCCGTGTGTGGTTCCCAGGTGGACGGTCCGGTGAACAGAACAGGCTCCCGCCCCTGGCTCCCCAGGAAGTGGTCCATTATCTTAATCCGCCTGTGGAAGACGTGGAGGTCCGCCCTGATCTCCGGTCGGGTGGGGAGTTTGGGTGTTGGAATGAATGATAAGCCTTTTTCCAGTAGTTCCAGCTGTGCAGCTGTGGGGGAGAAAACGGCAGAGAGGTTGGTTATATTTGAGCGGTGGGGAGTTGTAATGCAATTATGATCCCCGTTCAGGAGTTTAAATGCTGCTTCCAGTACTTGAGTAACATCTCGGCCGTCTGCATGGTCCAGTGTATGTTGTCATGTGAGGTGACCTGGAAGAGTAGTGGGTTTATTTCTGGTATGAAGTTGTATTTGGAAGCTATGGTGTTGTTGAGTGTGGTGAGTGCAGTCTGTTGGTGGATGTTCAGACTGTTGGAAAAGTTTATGATGGGGATGTAAATGGTGGCGTTTGGAAAGCAGAGAGTACTTTGTTTCCACATGGCTTGCAACTGTTTAAGGGAAGATGAGGGTGCAGTATCTGAGAGTCCATTATTGAGTCCTACTGATATTATAACTTGTGAGGTGTTGTGACATGGGGGAAGTTTATGGAAAATCGAGGTTATGTGATGGAATTTAGCCCCCGGAAAACTATCTATCTGAAGGTGGGGGTCTATAAAGGGGGGGATGCGGGAGAGATTAGAGTCCCCGATAATGAGGGTTCTCTTCAGCAACTTCAACGACCATACCTGCAGTTTTTTGAAAGTTCTGGGATGTGTGTGAGGTTCCGGGCGTGTGGGGGAGCCAGGTGCCCAGGGGTTAGTGGGAGGTTTGTATTTGGGCCAGGTGGGGAGTGAGGTAATGGGGGGAGGAGGAGGAAAGAGAGGGAGGTGAGGGTCAGAGGGAGATGAGACAGGAGGGAGAGTGAGGTTGGGTTTGGGGCTTGGGACGAGGTTAGGATTAGGCGAGGGAAGGGGTTAGAAGGGTGAGTTGAGGGAATAGGAACTGGAGCAGAAGGGGAAGGAGGGGGGAGAGAGGGGAGAAGAGGGATGAGGATGGGGGTGAGCAGAGTAATAATTGTGGAGGGGTAGATTAGCTGCTGGTGGATGAAGAGGAGGAAGAAGAGGAGGAAAGTCAGAGGGGGTGAACGAGGTCGCCGGGGGGCCCTCCTCCGTTGGGGACCCCCTGGTTAGGAGGTCCCTCAAGGTGGAAAGGGAGGAGGGCCTGAGTCTGCGGGCATACCTCACCCGACCCCACTGGACAGACCTGTCAAAGGCAGCCTGGTTCTGGCGGGTGTGAATATCTGGGTTTAGTCAGTGGGGAGTGCTTAAGTGCTTACAGTTATTGGTGGACAGAGGGCTTGCTCATCCCACAGTGAGAGTGTATGCAGCAGCCATCTCGTCCTGCCATGAAGGATTTGACGGCAGGTCAGCCTTTTCTCAGCCACTGTTGCGGTTTTTAGCGGGGGGTCAGGAGGCTGCGCCCAGTAGTGCGCGCCTCCGCCCCGCAGTGGGACCTACTGCTGGTGCTCGAGGCTCTGGTCACAAAACCATTTGAGCCTCTGGAGCTCTCCTCCCTGAAAGCACTGTCGCGGAAGACAGCATTGCTACTTGCCTTAACCGCTTTATCAGTGCACCCGAGTTGTTTAATGATCCGGGGTGACCAGAGCGGGGCGACACTCAGACCGAACCCCTCCTTTGTGCCCAAGAGCCTAAGGAGTGTGTTCAGGTCGAGTGCTATTCAGTTGGGGGGTTTTAATCTTCCCCCCCATAGTGGGGCGAGGGAGGCTAAATTACATCTCCTCTGCCCGGTGCGTGCTCTGGCATATTATGTGGAGCGCACGGCTGCCCTTAGACACACGGAACAGCTGTTTGTGTGCTTCGGGGGTGGGGTAACTGGAAAAGCTCTGTCCAAGAAACGCCTGGCAGGCTGGCTCTGCGAGTGCATTGCACATGCCTACGGACAGGCGGGCAGAGCCTTCCCCACGGGGGACCGTGCACACTCTACACGAGCTATGGCTGTGTCAACAGCCTTATTTAACGGCGTGAGTGTGGAGGACATATGCACGGCGGCATCAGAATCAGAATCAGAATACCTTTATTAGTCCCACAGAGGGGACATTTGCATCGTTACAGCAGGAAAGAGCCACAGACAGCTTAATGTTACCTATGTTAAAAAAATACTAAGTTATGATATAATAAAAATATAATAAAAAAAAAAGCCAGGTATATGTTGCACAGTTATTAATGGCATATGTATATAATGTATATATTGCACATATAGCACATAGTTGATTGGTATTTAGCAGCAAGGGGTGATAGTCTGTGTTGTGGTGTGTGTAGGGGAGGGGGGGTCTACTACGGGCTGTGCTGGTTGTATAGTCTGACCGCTGCAGGAAGGAAGGGCCTGCGGTATCTCTCTGTGAGACAGCTGGGGTGCAGCAGCCTGTCGCTGAAGGAGCTGCACAGTGAGGACAGGGTGTCCTGGAGGGGGTGGGACATATTGTCCAGCAGGGAGGACAGCTTGGCTGCCATTCTCCTGTCTCCCACCACCTCCACAGTGTCCAGAGGACTCCCCAGGACAGAGCTGGCCTTCCTTACCAGTCTGTTCAGTCTCTTCCTGTCATCAGCCGAGATGCTGCTACCCGAGCAGGCCACACCATAGAAAATGGCTGATGCCACAACAGAGTCGTAAAAAGTCTGAAGGAGTGCCCCCTGCACCCCGAAAGACCTCAGTCTCCTCAGCAGAAAGAGTCTGCTCTGTCCCTTCTTGTACAGAGCAGCAGAATTATCAGTCCAGTCCATTTTATTGTTCAGATGAACACCCAGGTATTTGTAAGATTTCACAATCTCAATGTCCGCTCCCTGGATGTTCACTGGTGTCGGGGGGGAGTGTTGGCGCCGTCTGAAATCCACCAGCTGTTCCTTGGTCTTCGTTGCGTTGAGCTGGAGGTGGTTCCTCTGGCACCAGAGGGTGAAGTCCTGCGTCAGCTCCCTGTACTCCCTGTCGTCCTCGTTGGAGAGGAGGCCAACGATGGCGGAGTCGTCAGAGAACTTCTGCAGGTGACAGGTTGTAGTGTTGTGGGTGAAGAGAAACGATGCCAGCACCGTCCCCTGGGGGGCCCCCGTACTGCTGATGATGGTGTCTGATTGACACTCCCTGGTCCTCACGTACTGTGGGTGGTTTGTGAGGTGGTGATCCACCCCCGAGAGCTGCAGATTGTCCCCCAGGAGCGGGGGCTGGATGGTGTTGAAGGCACTGGAGAAATCAAAGAACATGATCTTCACAGTGCCCCCAGCCTTCTCTAGGTGGGAGAGGGACCTCTGCAGCAGGTAGATGACGGCGTCATCCACCCCGATGGGGTACTTATTATATGTTATAGTTTGGTTTCCTAAATCTTTTTGTCTTCTATCCCATCATTCAAGGGTGGTTTTCACTATAAGTAATGGTTTTTTTTGGGACGGAAACTATAATTTAAATGTTTTTACTATGTTCAATCTGAATTTACTTTAACACTAGAACCGCCAGGGGTCTCTGTATACCTAAAACTGCCAACGGCTAAAAAGTACCCGCTATTAGAATGTATTGAATTTCAAGGTAGGCTACAATGTTCTTTTATTTATTGAACAGTGAGTGAAAACTTATACCAATATAATCTGTGGACTCTCAGCTTTCATATGATATCTAGTTTGTGCAGATAGCATGAAGTATAAAATATCGCTAAAAGTGTCTCTCTCTCTCTCTATCTATAACTATCTATCTATCTATCTCTCTCTCTCTCTCTATCTCTCTATCTATCTATGAGGAACCGCAGTAAACAACAGGCGTTGCTATAGCAACACGTCATGTTTATACTTACGCGCAAGATCAATAGCGCGAGAATCACTGCATTTTCTATAAGGTAAATATTACCCGGGTGGGTATAATGGCAATTCTTTGGGCAATATTTTCAATCTGACTTCATATTGAAAAATGTTAACAACAGAGGGTGCTACATAACACACTTTCAGGAAAAGTCACAGACTGGGAGACTTGAATATTTTATTGAAAAAAAGTTACATACAATCAAGAAACAGCTACGGGTAATATGTACCCGTTGGCGGTTCTAGTGTTAAAATAAAAACATCTATATTGATTCTGACTTTTCTACATCCAACTCACAGGTGTATCATTGCTTTGAGAAAAAAGATTATTCATTTACCCCTTTTAGAAGTGAAGATATAGTCATTTGTTCTGGGCATTAGGGCTGTCCCGAATACCATTTTTCGGGCTCCGGATATTCGGTAGTAATCAGCAGCGAATATTCAAGGCATTCATGTTGTTATTCCACAGTATTGTTGTTTTATAGTTATTTGTTAAAGGAAACCTATCATGCTATATTTAAATGATATATTGTAGGGCCATACCTATATAAGGTATATTTATACGTTTCTGTTTTCAAAATACCAAACAGATCATGCAGTTTGCTGTCTACGGGTCTGATTCTGCTGACCACGCCCATAGATATATATAAACACTAGATAGCTCATGGGAGATTTTCCAGCGTAGCTCACTGGCCGCCATCTTGCTACAGTCAACAGCTACTCTGGTTCGCGCTATGGTAGCTGTTGTAAGGTGAGTGATCTGCACAAAAATACTCTTAACTCGCTGAAATCTTGACTGATTTACAAACGATTTGGTTTATTATAAACATTATTAGCATGGCTATGATACAGGATGCTTGGACATGTTGAAATTGCAGCTTTTCTTTGTGTATGTGTGGTTGTATTTATTAGCTGGCTAATAACAAGAGGCTGTGAGTGAGACCTAGTATTACAAAGTTGACCCAGCAACTTTACACCAGTGGGAGAGGCAGAACTGCTCTTTCTTTTCAACATAACTTAAGTTACACATGATTTCTTCCAAGTGGTTTGGCTTGTTAAAAACATCTGACATTTAGATACATTATGATACAGGAAATTGCTGGCTTTGTGTTTACAGAAGTACCTGACTATGCCGGACTTTAATGCAGCCTACAGATGCTCTAATCACCAAACAAGAACCCGTGGAATCACCTTTCACGTGTAAGATATGACAATATTATGACTATAATTAGGATAATCGTTAATTACTTAGTGGATGTATGTACATTACAAGTCCTGCTACACAGGATCAGTGGGGCTATGTGAGATAATAGTATTGCAAGATTGTTGTTGACCCAGCCTCTTTAGAATATGTTGCTACCATTTCTTTACACAATTATTTAATGTTTCTTTTGGACACCTTTTTTATAACTCTTAGTGTGGTTGTCTTATTCTTAAAGTATACATACATACATACAATTACCCCAAAAATATGATAATTTCGGTGTGTATTTTTGTCCTTACCCTTAATGTTAAAGGAAAGAAGGGAGGAAAATGTTGACAATAATTGATATATCTGGCTACCTTTCTCATGTTTTTAAGGTTTCCCAAAACCGGAGAGAGGAGGAGGCAGTGGGAAGCTGCCCTAAGAAGGCAGGACACTGCTCTGCAGTGAGCACTTCAGTTGTGAGGACTTTGACAGGACGGGGCAGACTGTCCGGCTTAAAGATGGTGTTGTGCCAACAGTATTCAACTTCCCAGCTCATCTTCAAAGGGTATGTGTATCATTGGCCAACAAGAATTCAAGGTGTATAAGATTGATATATAAATATGTGATTAAATGTCACACTTTAGTTTTTCTTTCTGCAAGTTTAGGAATAAATAATGTGTTGTGTATTACAGCACATTTTAAACACTCAAAATGTCTTAAATTATGTTTATTTTAGCCGGAAGCAACAAGAAGCACAACCACTTCAAGAAGAGCGGAAGATGAACCTCAGCCTAATGTTGTGAGTATTCTGAATGTGGCCAAGACCAGAGAGATGGTCATTGATTTCAGGAGGGTGAGGACATCTCCTCTGCCCCTGTGCATTCTGGGAGAGGATGTGGCTGTTGTGGAGGTCTACAAGTACCTGGGAGTGCATTTAGACAATGGGCTGAACTGGAGGATCAACACTGACGCTGTGCACAAGAAGGGGATGAGCCGACTCTATTTTCTGAGGAAGCTGAGATCCTTACACGTGTGCAGCAAGATGCTGGAGATCTTCTATCAGTCTGTGGTGGCTAGTGCACTCTTCTTTGCTGCGGTCTGCTGGGGGGGCAGCATCAGAGCCGGTGACACCAGCAGGATCAATAAACTGATCAGGAAAGCTGGGTCAGTCATCGGCATCAAGCTGGACCCCTTTGAAGCTGTGGTGGAGAGGAGGACACTGAACAGGCTGTTGTCCATCATGGATAACCCCACCCATCCTCTCCACCTGCAGCTGGACAGTCAACGGAGCTCCTTCTCCAACAGACTGCTGCAGCTCCTTCTCCAACAGACTGCTGCAGCTCCACTGCCATAACTCTGTACAACAAATCACCTCTGGCTGGAAGATAACTCTCTGCTCCATAGTTTCTCTTGAATATAACCACGTTGTACATTTTACACATATATAATCTGTTCAATATTTAAAGGTGGGGTAGGTAAGTTTGAGAAACCGGCTCGAGATACACTTTTTGTTATATTCCATGGAATGCTCTTAACATCCCGATAGCAATGAATATCTGAAGTGCTTTGACAACAAATCCATAAAACAATTTCATCTGTGGAAGCTGTAGTACTGTAAAAAGCACGACCAATCATTTTAGCCGGCCCAGCTAAAATAACTGGATGGCCTACCTGCCTGTCAGCCTTCCATCTGTGCACAAACTTATCTCGTGCCCTCATTGGTCATGTGCGCGTTCGTGTGTGTTGGAGGAGGGGCTCTGTGAGGAAGTGGCAGATTTTCTCCGGCTGTGTATTTTCAAATTCTAGCGCACTCGAGCTGGTTTCTCCAAAATTACCTACCGCACCTTTAACATTAATATTCCATATGCCTTATATTTATGTATATGTATATTAGATATATATAATATCCTGCCAAGCTCAACATGTATATTATTTTCCTCTTTCTTTATTTTCTTTATTTTTCTTGCTTATTTCTAATTTATTGTAAAATGCCTTGTCCCTTATGCTGCTGTAACTAAAAATGTTTTCCCAAATTGGGATCAATAAAGTACCATCTTATCTTATCTTATTTGCATGTGGAATGTCACTAACAAATGAGCGCATCATATGGCTTGTCATATTAAATCCTTTATCTCGGTGGTACCCAGGAAGGTCTATGATGGTGTTACTAGGAGAGCCCAGTATCATTTGAGGTGGTACTCTGTGTAAAAAGTTTGAGAACCACTGGCCATCTCACTTGCTCTATGTCACTCATACACTTGAATAAACATGTGCAAACATTGAAACTACACCCAGGGGTTGGCAACCTTTACAATCAAAATAGCCATTTTTGTCCAGAGCCTCAAAAGATATTTCTGCCTTATAAGGGGACAAGCCTATTAAGATCAATTTCTTAAAAGTACGCTGAGTTGTGTTTTCTGTTGGAGAACGTAACATTTTTTTAGGAGAATAGAAACCACACCAAGTTCTTCTTAATAATAATACATTTATTTTGGGGGGCCGCCTTTCATAACACCCAAGGACACCTTACAGGGCATAGGGGCAATATAGGGAACAATTCAAACTGGATTTAGTGAGATATCAGCCGGGGTAAGACAAACAACAGTAAATGGACTACAGAAGGACACAAAAGGACACAGGGTACAGTTTATATTATTCTTGGGCTTTTTTCGACTACAAGAACTCGGCGCACCGTTCTGTGAAGTGGTAACGTATTTCAAAGGTTCTGGATTTGTTTACAAATCTAGAAACTAAATACAAAACTAGGACGATATGAAGATCTCATGACAAAAATAATTGTGATAAATGAGACAGAACTGGCCTGTCTGTGGGCTCATTTTATGTTGGTTTGGTTCTTCTGATAAAGGTGTGAATATCTAAATAATATAACACCATATGCTATTGTCATTAGTTGTGTCCCTGTTCTTCAAGCTAAGGCATTGCTAAATTAACAACTCTTGGCTTACAGAGTGGTAACATGAGACCGATTTTTATATATAAAATATAAATATATTTTAATTTTATAATTTATTTTAAATATTAACAATATAATAAAATAAATGGAAATATATACACCGGCAAATATTTAATATAAATACCTTGTGTGTGTGTATAGCTATTGCTTTATCTGCTTAATGTTATTTTCATATGAAAGTCCATGATTATAAGTATGCAGTATCATAACTACATCTTTGATGTTTATAAAAAACCAAACCGTTTGAAAATTGGTTGAAAATTGAGCAAGCTATGGTTATTTAAATAGTAAACCATAATGTTATGAATGAGAGTACTGCCTGTAGCAAGATGGCGGCCATGTGACAACGTCGGTCTCCATTGGCCAGCAGCGCGGGTGAGTCATCTAGTGTTTATATTAGGGCTGTCAAGTTAACGCGTTAATAACGCGTTAACGCAAAAAAAAATTAACGCCACTAATTATTTTAACGCGATTAACGCATGTGTATTTTTTGTCCTCGGCCGCCGTAGTTTCAGAGCGCATCGAGTGTAAAATACCATCGACAAGCTGATGCTGACAGCCTCGCTCCTGCCGCCCGCTTGTGGCAGACCACACTTCCACGCTCACCGGCAGGCCCGGACTGGCCATCGGGAGGACCGGGAGGGAGTGTGTATGTGTGGCGCGACTCGCGCGAGCGAGGCACACCTTACGTGTTGTTGTTGTTAGCATCTGGTGCTAGCTAGCTGCGCTAACGGATTTAAGGAGCTGTTTCAATGACATTTCGCCGACAACTGCGCCGAGCACTTGACTTTATGCAGGTAGCCAGACAGTGGGACATTGTACGAAAAGTCAGCACACTCAGCACGGATCGTACGCGCAACATGATTGCAGCGTCCAGGCAGCTCCCATTCGAGCATATATGCCTTGAGCTGCACATAGCTCCAACGATTCATCACAGTGTCTCCACACACACACACACACACACACACACACACACCACACACACACACACACACACACACACACACACACACACACACACACACACACACACACACACACACACACACACACACACACACACACACACACACACACACACACACACACACACACACACAGTATTATTGTATGAGAGAGGTTCCAGGTTGAATTGAGGCGAATATTTGTAATGTTCAGAGGTTGTTGTGTTTAATATTCATGAGAATATTTGTCATTGTTCAAATGATAATAAACAAACATATAAAGCATATTTGTCCACTCATATGTTGATAAGAGTATTAAAAACTTGAAAGATATCCCTCTAAGGTACATTTAGAACAGATAAAAAATGTGCGATTAATTTGCGATTAATCGCGATTAACTATGGACAATCATGCGATTAATCGCGATTAAATATTTTAATCGACTGACAGCCCTAGTTTATATATATCTATGACCACGCCCCCCTGCAGGAGAGGGGAGCCGTGCTCTGATCAGCTGCTGGGCTGTCAGAAGAGGGGGAGAAAAAGAGATCTCCGTGTTTTATTATATAGAGTCGTTATTCATTTGTTTTAAAGCTCAATAAATAACAAAGAAGACCACTTTTCTAATTTTGTCCGGAAGATTTAAACTTTAACGGACATCTTGACCGGCGAAACAAACTGAAACTGAAACTCTGCCGCACGGTCCCCTCGTTCCTTGGAAGAGGCGGAGAGGTGGGTGTTTGTCATCTGCTGGTGGACTAAACGGAGAGAATTACAGTGCTTGCCTCGACGGGGAGGGATTGCATTGCAGCAGGAGCAAACGCTTGCCTCGGGGAGGGAGAAAAAAAAGCCACAGCGGAGAATAAACAGAAGGGTAACCATGGTAACCAAGTCTTCTTCACTGCTTTTGTGGCAGACTACAGCGCCACTTACAGGCCTGGCATATGTACTACAGCGTCTCCAGCGCTTTCGAACGGCAATGGCCGTGGCTGTCTCCTCCTGATTGGTGGAGTTGGCCCAATAGCCGTAGCGCCACTGTCCTGACGTCAGGACAGTGTTCAAATCTGGATCAGTTTTGATCAGATCCGTTGCAGCCCCTTTTTTAGAGATTTGGGTATGGAGGAAAATAGAGAGGGTTGTGTTTTCTGACACTTGGTGAGTTCCCTGGAACACCGGGGACACATATTCATGTATAAAAGACGTACAAAAGTGCATTTTGCATGATAGGTCCCCTTTAATGTATATAACCCAATTTGTGTTCTTTGAAATTGAAAAGGATATTGCATTGTGTTTGTTACTTTCGTTGCAGTTGTATATAGGCCTTAAGTGTAATTTGGCTTGGCTTCCTATTTTGTATGGACATGCTTTTATTTTGAAGGAGAGTTAGCGCTGTTGACAGGAAGTTGTTGTTTCTATGGAAACAACGTGACGGAGAAAAAGAGCGGGGATTAACGGTAATATCTACATATAAAGACGGAGAAAGTAAACGATAACGTTTATGGTTAAGTGTTAGCACCCCCCGAAGAGGCACAAGCTCTTACGTTGATATTGGAGATTTCAATAAATTCAAATCCGAATAACGAAATTGAAAACCGAATAGTACTCCAACGACCGAATATTCGGATATTTGGGTACAGCCCTACTGGGCATGTCATTTTCAAGCCTGAAACCTGAAAAACAGGCTCAGGGCTTAACAGGTTAATGTCGGGGGGCTGGATTGGCATGCCAACCTATGGGTGAACAGAGTGTGATTAGCGCTTCTAGTAATTAATTAGATGTTTAGACTAAGCAATATACATTTCTGTTATACATTTGTCATATCATCCCTGCAGTAGTTAACATCATAACACAAGCCAATATAAAAACACTCACCTCCACCTGTTCTCCCGTCTCCGGTCCCAAGGTCCGTCACCGTAAAGCAGGGGTGGGGAACCTCCGGCCCCCGGGCCGTATACGGCCCGTAAGACAATTTGGTATGGCCCTCGAGGTAATTTATAAACACACACAAAAAAGAAAAAAATTAAAGAAATCTAGACCGCAAAAAAATTAAACAAGCGAGTGCCTGTTTTTCCTGGCCAAGGTCAGGGTCCTTGAACACAACACGAGCCTAACGTGTCATCACGTGGTATATGTCTCGTCTGACAGGTGTGCAGTTCTGACGGAGAGCACCAGAACGCTGCTCCACTCCGGCACTTCCAAAAATTGCAGTACCATGCATAAGGAGACGTACACATGCCGCAGTTTTTGCGTGGATGTGTCTTTAGTTGTAAGCCCAGAGGCGATCTGTTCATCTGTCATACTGATCATACAGTCAATAACTTTGTTGTTATTAGCATCTGGTTAGCTAGCTATGCTAACGAATATAAGAAGGATGTTGGAAAAATTGAAATGGCCCTTGAGAGGAAAAAGGTTCCCCACCCCTGCCGTAAAGAGTCCCCAGGAAAAAGGCGAACCCTCTTTTATCGTTCCGGATGGGGTTAAAGAGCAGGATGGAGGCAGGGGTGGTTTTATATCGTGTACATTGATGTTGTTGGTTTATAATATTTTTCCTTTCATACATTAAAGGTCGGGTAGGTAATTTTGGAGAAACCAGCTCGAGTGCGCTAGAATTTGAAATACACAGCCGGAACAAATCTGCCACTTCCTTATAGAGCCCCTCCTCCAACACACACGAACGCGCACATGACCAATGAAGGCACGAGATAAGTTTGTGCACAGATGGAAAGCTGACAGGCAGGTTGGCCATCCAGTTATTTTAGCCGGGCCGGCTAAAATGATTGGTCGTGCTTAACTGGTTAACTGCTTTAACTGGTTTCATTATCTGAGCTAACCATCTTTGCACATACCACCCCTTTTGATGGTACAGTCCAATTGTTGGGCCTATAAAAGGTAGCGTGTTAGGCTCATTCGGTAGTGGAATAGTGCTGGAGACAGTCATGGAATATTGATGCTGTTAATACGACTGTTAATCGTGTACCGATGATTAATAAATTCCCACACCGGGTTGTATTTGGATGTTCTGCCTCTGCCTCCTTACTTTGGTCGGGCCGCTCACTTGTCAGCCTCACATGATGAAAATAGTGTTTTTAATTGTAAGTAATGATTTTTTGCTAGATACATGTTGTTTTTGTTCATACAAGTAAATATGTAAGCACAACTTGAATGCATTTGGTTCACTTTAATTTCGAACAAGGGAATATAAATTAGGTTACCCGATTCATCCGGTGCATTTTGAACATCTGTCTACCCTATGCCTCCATCACTACCCAACTCAGGAGGGATTCACCAATAATATTGGCCAGTTTCTCGTCTGGGGTTGAGCTGCGGGGCCCCCTTTTCAGACCACTTCTTTTAATTTGTTGTGACTTTAGCGTTGAGCACATGCAGCCACTAATGCTTTTTTGTCCTTTGTAACCAAACAATTGTATTTTTCAGCGGAAACTAAATGAAAATGGTTTTGTATTCAGTAATAATTTGTTTTTCTACATACTCATTTGTACATCAAGTAAATATGTAAGCACAACCTAAATGTATTCGGTTTACTCTAATTTCCAACAAGGGAATAGAAATTGGGTAACCTGGTTTCATCCAGTGCATTCTGAACATCTGTTTTTGTTTCTCCTCTGGGGGGTGGCACAAACACTCAGCCCATTTCCTTTTAATTTCAGCCTGATGTTTGAGGCTGCAGCGTTAATGGCATCTTCCACATGCTGCCACTCTAAAGCCTTTCTGACCTTTGTTAAGCCCACACTGTGTCCACCAAACAATGTGATTTTCCTCGTATCCACTTACCAGACAAGAACTTCAATTTCACACTGCGAAACATTTATTTTTGAGTTTTTTCCAGTTTGCCATGCTTGTTTTTAAGCAGTTAGTTTGAATGGATGTTTCACTGATTAATTCAAGTGGATTGTGATTTCTAAGGGCGTCAATATACATTAAAGCGCTTACAACACTGGGATATCTGGCAACCTGGAAAGGTTCCTCACAGGGAGGGTTAACAGGGAAATAATATAGCGCCATTTGCAACAATGTCCGGTTTCACAAGTGTAATTGATGCCATTGACTGCACTCATGTTGCTGTAAGGGCGGGGTCATCCCTATGTTCCCACAGCCCAATGGTCCCACATTTCTAATATTTTATAGGTGGCGCTATTGCACTGTATAAATATATATACCCTACTTTTATGTAGGTAAAAGTGCTCATTCCCTTCACCTCCACCTACCTGTGAGTGAGTGTGAGTGCGGGTTTTCCACATTGACTTTGATCAAAAGCAAGTACCGGTCAACGCTGCAGCCAGAGGATGATCTGCGTTTATTCCTGTCTACATTGCATCCCCGCATCATCCGCCTGTGCGCATCAAAGACGCAGACTCATTTTTCCCACTAAAGTAGGGCTGATTGTAATAAGGAGGCAAAGTTGACGTTCAGTGTGTTGCCGGGAGCATATAAGGATTTATCCACGATGTTGAAAATGTTAAAAATGGTTTAAAACATAAAAAGGTTTAAAAAAGTTATTGTTTAATGTTTTAAGGAGGTGACGCTACTCAGCCAATCAAATCGGTGCAGTGAGTCAGCACGATAGATTCAAACACACACAGAGACGAGACAAGAAGAGAGAAACAGCAGTGAGTAACTTCAAATGGCGTGCTCAAAAAAGAGAAAGGAAAACAGAGCATTTAATGAGATGTTCTCTTACTGGACCTCTTTGAAATGCAATTGAATACCCCTGCATTATAGCAACAACAACAACAATTAAAGCTGCAAGCAGCGTTGAGCGGGTCTTCGACGCTCCGCAGGCTGTTGTCCGCAAGGACTCGGCCGTTGGCAAACGTGGGAAGTTTCAGGCCGATCGGACAATGTATGTGGGGCTGCATCGTTATCAAACCTGTGAAGTTTTGGGCCGTTTGGAGCATGTTAACTGGAGTTATGAGAAAACCGTGTTTCACGGCGACCATTTTGTTACCCTGGCAACGACATTTGACGAATCTAAAAACTGACACATATATGTCTCGAGGGCTTGACGGTTAGTACACATGTGAAATTTGAACACTTTTTTACCATTTACACAGGAGTTAAAGCAATATGGTGCTTAACGGCGAGGGATGCGTTGCCATGGCAACAGCTTTTGAGGAAAACTCACTATTGTCATATTGAGGTGTTGAGGGCCGGACCGTTAACTGTCATCTGCAGTCTCGTGCCGTTTGGACCATTTTCCATTGATTTAAGACAACATTGTGTTTTATGGCGAGGGATGCGTTGCCATGGAAACGGCATACGGTGAGATCTCAGATTTCACGTAGAGCTGTTGAGGCATGGACCGGTGATATAAAAGTGAAGATTGGGGGACGATGGGACCATGTCCATTGGAGTTACAGCGACACCGTGTTTTATGGCGAGGGATGCGTTGCCATGGTAACGCCATATTAAGTAACATCAAATTTGATGAAGAGCTGTTCAGGGCCGCAGTGTTAACCATCATGTGAAGTTTGGTGGCGTTCTGAGTATGTCAGTTGGCGTTATGACATCATCGTGTTCCATGGCGAGGGATAGCCTAGCATCGGAGCGAATGCAAACTTTGGCGCTAATTCACGGCTACGCCGTGCGAAAGAAAAAAACTTCCGTGATAACTTTGAATTGCCCATGTCTCGAGACGCTACCCGACGAATTTCGAGTCGTACGGATAAAGTTCCTGGGAGAAGATAGATTTCGTGCGTAGGACGAAAATCGCGTTTTTCCGACGCCAAATTCAAAATGGCCGGCTTCCTGTACGTTATTTTATACCCCTCCAAGAGGCTTTTTGGTTTGTCTCCGCACCCTAGATATGCGTAGCGAGTTTCGTTCGTTTACGTGAAAGTTAAAGTGGGGGGAGTTTACGTTAAAAATGGAAGTGGGCGTGGCCTACGCAATTGTTTACGCAAAGTTCCGGAACCAATTACACATCTGAAGTTGCACCACTTCTGACGCGCGTGCGAAATTTGGTGAGTTTTCACATATGTTGCGGGGGTCAAAGGTTTATCGGTCGCTGCGCGACCGATTTCAATAGGGTCTTCGCCGACCTAGGTCTCGGACCCTAATAATAGCAATAATAACTGGGAGGGGGGGGCGCGGCTGTTCTTATGTTCTTTGAGGGGAGGCTCACCTTCCCACACTTTGAAAACCCCTGATCTAGATAAATGCGACTTAGCAATTCATTTGTCGTTTTATTGTTTTTAACACTGAAATGGCAACAGGTGAAGATGATGTTGTTGCGGAATTGTTGTCAGTACCCTTTTCAAGACGACAATTCAGTGAAAAGACGGACATTGGGGGGCGGCGGGGGGTGTGTGTGTGTCTACAGAAGGTCCAGTTGTGATAGACACGGTTCGCGACTGATGGGCGTCTGCCGTGGGGAAACTAAAGAGGACTACTACAGCGCACATAGATACTTTGCACTGTGCGTTCTTAAAGAGCTTACGAAATGCTATTAGCACCTGTTAGTGGGCTTGGTATATGATAGAGGTTGCATTTGTATTGTGAAATGTGCCATATGATTTTTTATTATTGATGTATTTTTGAATAAATCACGATTATAACAGCATACAAATGTTGTCAGTTAGTAACAATCGTTCGTCGCGCTGGAAACAACAACTTCGGTCATTTCCGGCGGTGACGTCATGAGTAGAACACAGCTGAGTAGAACACAGCTGAGTCGCCATTGTTTAAATGCCCTGAAGCGGCAAATATTAAAACAAAGGATGCACAACAACAAACCGCGAAGAATAATTGGCAAGCGATGTGTGGTATGGGGATGTGGGGCTGTCTCCAAATCTGGCTACACTGTTAGCCCGATGTTCATATCTAATTAAATAATTAATTACAAATTACTGACATTATTTAAGTTTAATTGCATTACTATCAAATGTAAGCATATACTACTTGCTGACTACCAAATGTAAGCAAATAATACTGACATGTGTTAGTTAAGCAATGTGTCAATAATTTTAAGTTAAGTAGCTTTACGCCGGACTTGCACCTGACTTGCACCCTTCCACCGCGCTGTCTACGCTTCCAAAGGAGGGAGAGGAGGGTGACGCTGGGACGGCTGCCTTATCTACTGAATCTGGTGAGTGCCATTTAGCTAACACGGCTTGGTTGAATTATCGTACTTTTGGGTGTCACAGCCACAGGAAGTATCAACTGGCGGGAACACGGTGTGGGCTTCTCTCGCATTGTTTAAGTACTTGTTAGAGGAAAATAAAATGTTAACAGACTTTGACAGTTACAGGTAAACTCGATCAATGCTGCCGTTTATTTTCTGAATTACAGTTCCATTCGTTGGTGCGCCGTGGAACGGACTTTTTATTTTGGCGGAAGCATTACGATCGTTTTTAAGTCAATTAAATCATTTTAAAATCGATATTATGAATAATTTGTTTGTTTTTTAGTATGTAGCCGTGTAATAAGCGGTATAATGTGCCGGTGGTCATTAGGGGGGAAAAAATCCCCGCAGTGTGATAGGACACACCTATTTTTATTCCATTTTAATACTCTAAATATTTTTATATTAATATTTTGATGGAAAAATTAGCATATTGCTTCAATACCTTCCAGGTCATGTGACCTAATCACTCAAAATCAGTGCTGGGTCAAATAACTACACTTGCTGCCAGGATAACAACCTCCATCTCAACGTCAGCAAAACCAAAGAGCTGATTGTGGACTACATGAAGCAGCAGAGAGAGGGTCACGCCCCCATCGCCATCAATGGGACTACGGTGGAGAGAGTCAGCAGCTTCAGGTTCCTTGGGGTCCACATCACTGAGGACCTGACATGACTCTTCACACTACCACCATCACCAAAAAAGCTTGACAGCGGCTCTTCTTCCTCCGCAGGCTGAGGAGGTTCAACATGGACTCCAGGATACTCTGCAACTTCTACAGGTGCACCATAGAGAGAATCCTGACCTTCTACAGGTGCACCATAGAGAGCATCCTGACTGGCTGCTTCACGGCCTGGTACGGCAGCTGCACTGCCCTCAATCGTAAGGCCTTACAGAGGGGGGTGAAAACTGCACAGAACATCACCAGGACGGAGCTGCCATCCATGGAGGACCTTTACTCCCAGCGGCTCAGGAAGAAAGCCCTCAGGATTATCAAAGACCCCCATCACCCCAGCCACAAACTGTTCTGTCTGATGCCGTCTGGCAGGCGTTACCGCAGCATCCGGACTAAAACCACTAGACTCAGGGACAGTTTCATACCACAGGCAATAAGACTGCTAAACAACTGAACTGCTGAAACAACATCTGTTAAACACCTGAACTGTTGAAACAACATCCATAACATTCATCTGCTACTTAGTAATTATGTATCTATTTCTCTAATATATCATTCCAATAACTTGCATATAGACTCTTATTGCACTATTTCACTTTTTTAAACTATTTTTCTTTTTGTATTTACTATTTACTTGCACTATGTTTATCTGTGTTATTGTGTTGCACTGTTGGAGAAGCCTGTGAGCTAAGATTTTCATCGTCATAACTACACTGTAGCTATGTTCGTATGACAAATAAAAACCTTGAACCTTGATTAATGAATTAAAGTACTTGTTGTTTTGCCCGCTGACCGGCTGGTCCTGTGGCTCGTCTTTTTTTTGTAACTAGCTGATGCTCAATCTAATCCTGTTCTTCAAAGTCACTGTCAGACTCAGAATTCTCAGAAATGTGATCCTCACATTCTGAAACACCTTCCTCTTCCTCTACATCATCATCAAATGGTTCTCTCTCTTCCAAAATCATTTGCAAGGCCCTCTGAGCAGAGAATCATTTGGCCATCTTGATCAGTTGTGATAAGACACACACACACACACACACCCACCCCCACACCCACACACACACACACACAATTTCCACACTTGTGTTAGCCCCGAACATCCTGTATCTAATATAAATGTGTAGGGGGGGGTGTACAGTGGGTGGTCATTGAAAATGTGTTCTGATATATATGTTCTTCACAAAATTAGCCAACGCCATTGAGTGTGAGTTTGAACAAATAATGTATCATATCATTTTTCTTTACATAAATAATGAAACACTATACAAGAGTTAATATTAATACATTTTTGTATGGAAAATTCTGTGTATTTTTTCAATAGCTTCTCTGTCATGTGACCAAATGTCACACTCAGTGTTGTAGAAAGGAAAAAATAGTGGCAAATAAATGAAGTGGGAATTAAAACAAGTATGTATCTGAACTAAAAGTACTACAATTACCTACAAATGTACACAGATGGTTCTAAGAACAAAGAAGAGTGTGTTGGAGTTGGTATATACATCCCAGACTTTAAAATATCTATCTCAAAAAGAGCGTCTGATCAATTATCAGTGTATACAGCAGAAATGCTTGCTGTAATAATAGGATTACAGTGGGTTGAAGAGGTCAGACCAGATAGGGTGGTGATATGCACAGATTCATTGTCCATATTAAAAAGCACAGATTCATTGTCCATATTAAAAAGCATACAGTCAACAACAACTGTCAGAGAAGACATTCTCATAGAACTGAATCATAGCCTGTTAAGACTTCACAGAGGCGGTATAGATCTGCAGTTCTGTTGGGTGCCTACACATGAGGGGGTGAAAGGGAACGAGTGTGCTGATAAATGAGCAAAAAGTGCACTACAAAAGGAAATAACATTACCAGTTCAACTTGGTAAAGGAGAAGGAAAAGTAGTAATTAAGAAGAAAGGGATGGAGATCTGGCAGAAAGACCAGAAAGGCAAAGAGTATCATCAAGTGCAAAAGACAATTACAATTAATATTTATAAAGAAATAAACAGAAGGGAGGAAATCATGATAACTAGACTCAGACTAAATCACACGGCTTTGAATGGTACGCTGTATACTGTATCATGGGGAAAAGTGACAGTGACAAGTGTGGGAGTTAAAGAATATGTGGAACATATCTTGTCACATTGTGACATCTTTAAAGCTGAAAGAGAAAAACTAAAGGATAACGTTTTAGAGGCAGAGAGGGAATGGAGTGTGGTTGGTATTTTGGGAATAGAAGGAGAGGGAGTAAGAGCTACCAGAAAGGCACTGTTTACCTTCCTGAGTGAAACTGGGGTAGGAAAAATAATTTAACATTAGGTCAGGAAAGATCATAGGTTTTTTATTTTATGTTTTTTGTTGATTTATTTATTTATTTATATATATTTTTTGATTAGATCATAGATACGTCCATGAGTTAAGAGATGGAATGATATGATGATTCACACTCATGTACAGGTGGTGGTATGCACCTTTAAAGTTGTTTGCAATCCGCCAAAAATCGAGAGTAGAAGAAGAAGACATAGATGCCATTTTAAAAACCAGATCACATTGTTTAATCTAAAAATGGGGCGCTTCAAAAAAGGCAAGAAAAAGAAAGCTTTAGACCTCTGGCAACAAGCAGGAGGTAGATATTTCATCACCAGGTCTTTCATTTCTCATGGTTTTAGTGAAGTTAATGTTACACCTGAGCAGTGGTCCTCAGTTACACTTACAGTGTTTAAAAGTAATAAGAAAGAGCATCTTAAGTGGTTGAGGGTCATCTGGGGTGAAGACCGACGCGGAGTCCGGACTGAGGTGCTTCAAGCAGGTACTGTTAAAAAATAACTTTGATGAGCCCCAGAGCAGAGTCCTGCCTCGGATACCCGGCGGATAACCCGCAAAATAGTTGTGTAACGGGCAAAACATACATGTAGGCCTGTATCTAACCACGGGTGCGGGGACAGAAGAAAGAAAAAAATGTAATGCAGGCGAGCAGCGGGTGGGAACAAAAATATGTTGTGGTTTTTCTCTGGAGAAATCCTAAATGAAAATGAAGATTCATTCATAACGTTGTGATTCAAATAATTATTATTAATAACTTACAGCAACATCGCGTGCAATAGTCCACCTCCTCTCTCTCTCAAACACACACAGCAGTGCTCCTATGTAACTGACAGTCCAAAAGTCAAGATTTAATGAAAAAATATAGATGTAATCATTTCCAAAATTCACAACGGGTCGGGTCCAGATTTGACTTGAAGATAATTGCGTGTAACGGGTCGGTTCGCGGTACTGAGCTGCGAGGGTTCGGGTGGGTGCGGATTTGAAAACTGGACCCATGCAGGACTCTGCCCCAGAGGCTTTTAAGTTGAAGTTTAAGCCTTGTGAATCCCTTTTAAAAACGTTACTCTGAAAACACTAACGACAAAAATGTCCGCATCTAAAAATACTGTAATAAAGATATTATAGGCTATGTTAATATTTTTTTTCCACTTTCAATTACTTACATCTTTTAACCCAATTCAGTGCTGATCATAATTATCAAATGTTCATTCATTTGTATTTTTGTCGCTAGGGATCTGAAAGTCACTATTTTGATTACACACATACACTTATTAAGAACATTTTTCCAAAAAACACATCTTTACCAAATGTCGTGCCATATTCTTAACACAATCAGAATGCTCGCAAAATTAAACAGTGACATGGACAATACATTTCCTTAGGGAGGCATAAGGGTTAATGTACTTATTTAATTAAATACTACAGCCATCACAGTAGGATGTTAACATAATTGACTAGCCTAATTGACCCAAGGAAGGCAGATTGCTTAAAGTTGCATTGTAGTCTTAAGATAAGAGATACAGTAATTAAATGAGATTTTTTACTTTTGTAATGTTTGTCTTTAAGAAAATATGTCAGTGAAAGAGGGAGAGATGGACAGCACAGTATCAAGAAACAGTCTTCCAGCGCACCTACAGGTGAGGAAGACGAGGACACAAGTCAGGATGACAGGGAAATAAGTAACGCACAGCCACAGTCTGAGATAGACACAGAAGAGTCAGACCAGCAAAGTACAGAGACAGCCACCGAAATGACAACAAAAATGAACAGAAAGGGACAAACAGGCAAGGACAAGAAAGGGCCAGAAAAGGATAAAAAACGGAAAAAAAACAAACGAAAAACAGGGACAGATTCTGTGGGGAAAGATGAAGATAAGAATGATGACGAAAAACAGTCTTCCAGCCCACCTACAGGTGAGGAAGACGAGGACACAAGTCAGGATGACAGGGAAATAAGTAACGCACAGCCACAGTCTGAGATAGACACAGAAGAGTCAGACCAGCAAAGTACAGAGACAGCCACCGAAATGACAACACAAATGAACAGAAAGTGCAAAGCAGGGCCAAAAAAGTTCAACATTGCCATGACAAGAAAACAATGGAACAAAATTAAACCTAAACATGGCAAACAAAAACTCCGTCCCCCCTGGACTGATACATTTTATCAGGAATTTTTGAAAAAGAATCCATGCTGCACACAGCTCATTCTTCCATCAAAATATTAATATAAAATATTTAGAGTATTAAAATGCAATAAAAAGAGGTGTGTCCTATGCAGCCAGTGTAGTTCTTTGAGCCAGCATTGATTTTGAGTGATTAGGTCACATGACCTGGAAGGTATTGAAGAAATAAGCTCATTCTTCCATCAAAATATTAATATAAAAATATTTAGAGTATTAAAATGCAATAAAAAGAGGTGTGTCCTATGCAGCCAGTGTAGTTCTTTGAGCCAGCATTGATTTTGAGTGATTAGGTCACATGACCTGGAAGGTATTGAAGAAATAAGCTCATTTTTCCATCAAAATATTATTATAAAATATTTAAAGTATTAAAATGCAATAAAAAGAGGTGTGTTCAATAAATGTATGCTCTACAGTGAATTTGCTTCACATTCACACGATCGAGAAGCTGTCGATTTATTAAAAACAACATTTTTCTTGTGTAATTGAAAAGTCATTTGTTGATGGTCCCTAAGTGAAAGCCTCGTTTCGCGCAGAAGATCTCCCCGTCGTAATACAGCCAGCAGCAGGGGAAACTGACGCTGCTGGCTGGTCCGCGAATGTCCGTCAAATATCCAACCTAAAACTAACTTCACCGCGGTCTTATACAATAATCAAAGCCTTCGAGGAAATATAGCAATTTAACAGCAATTGAAACACAAGAACCACACATCCAAAAGTATTTGGCTGTGAAATATATATAGATGATGAAACATCCATATAAATGACAGAACAGATATAAACACAAAGCAAATATAAACAATTAAAGTCACTGTTCATAAAATACAGTAAATCCAAATAATACATATCTTTTGGCCATTTTGCTGGTAGATAATTGTAGTTCTGCACTATACACTCTGTAATGTCCAGTTATGGTGTCTGACGTAAGGCCAATCCAGATTGTCCTTTTATTTATAACTTTTGGTTTTTATGTTGTATGATGCTTTTCATTATAAACAGTGGAAGCTACTTTTTGGTGGACGATGTAGAATTATCTGTCAATCTCTTTATTTCTCTGTTAGGATGCGGCTGATAAGGAGGTGTACAGTCAAACTCCACTGGGAATCCTCTGTGTCGGAGAAAATCCTCAGCTCAACTCATCCAGTGTGGCAATCGTCTTGGAGGGGAATGTGGTGATGGATGGACCGGCTAACCTGCCTCAGGCCTTCTGTGTCCTGTTCGGACTCATTTATGCCCTGCAACTGGAGTACCCAAAGTGCATGAAAAACACTTTCCACTTTGTTCAGCAGGTGATGTTAAACCTTGGTAAAGTTGAGCTGGCACCCAAAATTCAGACTTTGAAAAATCAGCTTATTGTGAAACGGGGTTCTGAAAAGTTGGCTACTGTTACATATGGCAAGTATTTAGGCTTCAATATTGCATTTTGTTGTTGTTGCATGTTTGACCTATTAAGCTTGTTGGCAGTAGCATCAGAAGGAGAGTTCCAGTCATTCTTCAAAACATGACACACACTGATAGTTCAGCAGACCTGTAATCAGTAACCTATAGCATATAGGTTTGATATGCTGTTATTCTGAGGTATTGAATGTTATAGTGTTCCTATGCTTAAGCACCAATAAGTGCATTTGTTGTAAGCACATTTCTGACAAATGTGTGACTTTATCATCTGAGTGGATATTAAAAAATGTTCTTGCAAAAAACAAACAAACTCAGATTTACTATCACAAGAAAACACAACATTTACTAGGAAGATATCTTCCTAGTATATATATTAATATCTATATAGATATCTTCCTTGTAAATGTTGTGTTTTCTTGTGAACGTAAATCTGAGTTTGTTTGTTTTTTTGGGATACATTTTTAAAGATTCTCTAGCATGATGAAGTCACATATGTCAGAAATGGGCTGATATATATATATATACAGCTCTGGACAAAATTAAGACACCACTGCAAAATTATCAGTTTATATGTTTTAACTATTCATAGGTGTGTGTTCAAGAAACATTTCCATTTGTGTTTTATTCTATAAACTACTGACAACATCTCTCCCAAACTCCAAACAAAACAAAGAAGTCATTTAGAGCATTTATTTGCAGAAAATTACAACTGGTCAGAATAACAGAAAATGCTGTGTTTTCGAACCTCAAATAATGCAAAGAAAACAAGTTCCTATTCATTATTAAACAACACAATACTAATGTTTGAATTTAGGGAGAGTTCAGAAATCAATATTTGGTGGAATAACCCAGATTTTTCAATCACAGCTTTCAATGCGTCTTGGTTGCTCGCCACCAGTCTGTCACATTGTTGCTGGGTGACTTTATGTCTCTCCTGGCACACAAACTCAAGCAGCTCGGCTTTGTTTGATGGCTTGTGACCATCCATCTTCCTCTGGATCACATCCAGAGGTTTTCAGTGGGTTTCCAACTGTTCCATGACAGGGTCTTGATCTGGTCTTCCTCCATTCACACCTGAATTGAGCTGAGGGTGGGTTTATCCAGCAGGACAATGCTCCATGCCCCACAGCCAGGTCAATCCAGATGTGATCCAGAGGAATATGAATGGTCACAAGCCATCACACAAAGCCGAGCTTCTTGAGTTTTTGTGCCAGGAGTGGCTTAATAAGTGACCCAACAGCAATGTGAAAGGTGGTGCAGAGCAGCCAAGACGCATGAAAGCTGTGATTGAAAATCTGGGTTATTCCACCAATTATTGATTTCCTATGTTAAAACATTAGTATTGTGTTGTTGAAAAATGAATTTTAAATTGTTTTCTTTGCACTATTCAAGGTCTGAAAACACTCCATCTTTTTTGGTTACTTTGAACATTTGGTATTTTTTGTAAATAAACGCTCTAAATGAGAATATTTGGAGTTTGGGATAAATGTTGTCAGTCATTAATTTATAGAATAAAACACAAATGTTAATCCAGTTTTTACCAATAGTAAAACGAGAGAAACAGATAATTTTACAGAGGTCTCTTAATTTTTTCAGAGCTCTATATAAATATATAGATCTATATATCTATTTTATAGATATATATTATAGATATAACTATATATCTTTATATACAGATGAAGCGTCTTATTTTGGACAGTTTAAAGTGCGAGGGTCGTGATCGGTTCATGCACGTTCCGTGATGGCCGGCCGGCCCCCAGTCAGACTTGATACCGCCCCCATGATAAATACATTTAATTATTGTGAAGCCAGCTGCAATGGATCATTGATCCACCAGGGGGTGCAGTGGGGTTCCACACTGGAGTCATGTGAAATCAACTTCTAAATAATAGATGTTGTTTAGTCGGAAAAAACGAACGAGCCGGCTCTCCCGATTTTTAATCCTAATTTAATCATCATCATTGATGTTTATGTTCGCCGAATTGACATGAAATCACTGACAAATATGAATATTCTGTATTCAACTTCATTGAAACGATCAGGATGGGTGTTATTTTTCCCCACAATGACCAAGTCGCTGCAAATGATCCCATGTATTACATGTACATGGCCACATTCTCAACAAAGTTACGTAACGAAACATTCTGTATTCCTTGCTTAC
The DNA here is from genome assembly GCF_902827165.1 of Trematomus bernacchii. Taxonomy (NCBI): domain Eukaryota; kingdom Metazoa; phylum Chordata; class Actinopteri; order Perciformes; family Nototheniidae; genus Trematomus; species Trematomus bernacchii. The sequence goes on from NW_022987955.1 coordinate 30,836, forward strand.
TTTTTATTTAATGCTTTATAACAGCTGGAATAGTTCGTTTAGAACAGGCACCTCACTCGCAATCTGCTCCTCCGCAACGCCTACCACCTACCTCCGGCTGAAATTATGAATGTACAGTAAGGCATAGTAATCATAGATAACACGGCAGGGTCCGTTACAGTTTGTTTTCATCTGATTTCAAATATTTCAAATGTCTGAAGTTAATAAATACATTCTCAGTGTTCAAGTCAATAATAGTCATATAAGAAAAGTACTGATCTAATAACAGATTTTATAAGGACTTTTCAATGTTCGACATCGCTCATGTGAAATACAGTAAACTGGATGTTGTGGTGCCGAGAGGCGGGGTATCAAAAGTACAAGCTAAACTTTTATTTAGCATCTGAACACACTTGTAAACAACGTGATGCCCGGGAAGCGAAGACCCGGCGGAAACAGCTGGTCTGGTTCACTAAAATGTCCGTGTACAGTATATCTGGTACTAATGTATAGCGGATCTTTGTTAAGATCCATATGTCACGGATAGAACTATATATTGAGCTTTAAAACAAATGATATATATTATAATAAAATAAACACCGGCTGTTGTTATGCCTGCTGTAACGTTTACTTTCTCCGTTCTCCGCTTAAGTAATTATTACTTCCTGGTTAGCTTTCCGCTCGAAATTTAAATCTGAAAATGGCAAAATAACGGAGAAAAAAACTTCACAGAGAAGACGACAACAATTGTCACTTGCACTTGTCATTTAGCATCTGAACACACTTGTAAACAACGTGATGCCCGGGAAGCGAAGACCCGGCGGAAACAGCTGGTCTGGTTCACTAAAATGTCCGTGTACAGTATATCTGGTACTAATGTATAGCGGATCTTTGTTAAGATCCATATGTCAGTAGAGATGGGATGGCAGAAGGTGCTATATATATATATATATATATATAATTCCAAAGCTGGTAAAGACCTTTCAAATTTAGCAATAATAGTCATATAAGAAAAGTACTGATTTGTTCTTGAATCAACTTTTTTATGGAAAATGTTTTATGTAATTTTATTTCATTTTAAATAAAATGAAAGACATTCACAGTTAATGTAATTAGATATACATTATTAATGCCATACATTTTTAAATGTAATTAGATATACATTATTAATGCCATACATTTTTGCATAAATATTTATTCAGTATGATAGCTGTCTAACAGAAGTTAAATCCATTTCTCACTTATTCTGACAATGTACTTAACCCCAAATAAAAGAACCCAATAAAAATAGTTGTTAAATAATAGTGAAGTCACGTTGTAATAACAATAACTCATCTCTCTCGGTTTTTTTTTGTTTTCTTTGTGTGCTTTGCCAAAAGCCACTGTGTCAAGTGTCCTAGTTGGGTTACCGTAACGAACAGCAGCCGGCTCTCGATTTTTAATCCTAATTTAATCGTTTATGTTCGCCGAATTGACATGAAATCACTGACAAATATGAATATACTGTATTCAACTTCATTAAAATGTTATTAACGTGCCTAAACTCAGTAATTCACTAAAAATTACTGATCCCTCCGCGTCGCGGAGGGATCTTGATCCCTGGGTGTTATTTTTCCCCATAATGACCAAGTCGCTGCAAATTATCCCGCTTATTACATGGCCACATTCTCAACAAAGTAACGACATGACTCCCAATATTAATTAAAATGCTTTTATGGATTTAGAAAATATTTTTATTGATTTAAAACATAGTTCTATGTATTGATTTAAATTTACATGCATCCGCTAAGAAAAATAGTCCGTTGTTACCGTTTTTTAAACAGTCAGAATGAAACGGCAGCTCTCAGCTGTGTGTTCACACTCCTAACTCTGATCTTTCTTTTCCAACAGTTAAGTTAACTGTAGGTTACTCTGAGTGACAAGCTTACAGTTAGTGAAGTAACACTTTTTTTTTGTGAGTCACGACCTCGCTGTTTCATTCTAACATAACGCTCCAAATATGACTGTTTCCACTCGGACTTCAATACAGCAACACCATTGTTTGGTTTCCATGGTAGCGTGTCTCTTTAGTAGCGTGCACTCCTTTCCTGTAAATTACAGGTCCAGCCAGGCAAAACAGTAATATGAAATATGAGCGTTAGTTTTTAACTGAAATGATCAAATAAAGTCAAAATGTCACAGTGTTTACAAACATTGACCATACCGTTCACCAGCCCCCACCCCACTCTTTGTTTAAAACGAATTGGCCATCGGAATGTGTGTGTCCCAACCCCCCCCTGTGATATCTCTTCACAGGGGGGAGAGAGTTAGACGCTCGTGAATTGTCAACGGGGGGGGGCCTCTCTGCACGGAGGAGCCGCGGAGAAGTGAATCACAGTGATCTGCTATTTTAAAGTAAATTCAACACATATCGACCCTAAATATAGCATATATTAAGAACGAGAAAGTGTTAACATCGTTTTTTGTAAACATATGACCAATGTGCGAGGGTGATGACATCAGAGCATCGTCCTATGGGCTTAGCCCCGGACAGGTACAACAGGTATTCACTCAGAGGGGGGTAGTTACTCATTTACATGTCAAAAAGCAACATACAGTAGGCGGGTGGGGGATGGTGAACGTTTACATTTCTCTACAGCAGTGGTTCCCAAACTTTTTGTGCCCAAGGCACACCAAAGGACAAGTAAAAATCTCAAGGCACACCTATTGTGCGAAATAGCCCTTATAACACGTGTTATCACTCATATCATGTAAAATATCTGTAAATGTGCATAATTATTTACTAATGCCAAATAAAATGTATAGATAGAACAATCAGTGGTTCAAGTTAGTATATTCCTCAGTGTAACATATCCACTAGTTGCAAAGCTTAAACATTTTTATATATTTTTTTATTTTAAGGGAAAGGATGTTTTCACTACTCAGTTTGTCAACTATGTTACGGACAAACTTGATGTCATTACAATCATTTGATTAAGTCCTGCACTTCAAGTAAAATCAAATTTGAAAGGCTCTTGAGTCTATTCTACCATATATCCAAAGATTTTTTAAAGTTTAAAAAATAATTGTATTAAAGTTTTGTTTTTTCATGTGATATGTTCAGCACTGTCATTAAGTTTAGGGATATTTTGTATTATAAAACTACCATACAGGTCATTTTGATAGTTTTAAGAGATGTCATGTAAAACTCCAACCTGTGTAGATATACATTATACTATAAAGGATATCAGAAGCACTATTTTAGATATTTTAAATTTGAAAAAATGAGGTGCAACATAGTTGACAATGAAAGTCAAACATTTGACGCAAATAACATAGTTGACTGGACACATTATTAACCATCAGCACTATGTTAATTTCAAGGCAGAAGTGCAAAATTCCATTGATAATGATGTGTAATGACGTCTACATGTCGTACAAATTGTCAACTAGGTTACCTGTCAACTAAGTTACTACAGTTATTACAGTACTGGGTAACTCAGTTGACAGGTAACCTAGTTGACAATTTCCCTATTTTGACCCATCATTTCAATGGTAGGCCTTGCCTGGATGACCACATGTCATTTTCTTGAACAGGTTAACATCACATTTGCACATATAATTGAATTAAAATCATTAAACAATTGTAAACCATAACAATGTACGTAACATTGTTGATTGTCAATGAGTATATTAATTGACCATGTGCTATTATACATAAAATATTGTAAAAATGTAGAGGACAATCACCACAGTGTGTTCAAAATGTCTGCCAAAGAGGAACATGGCATCATGTGATGCTGGTGACATGGTATTGGGACAAACAATTTTTGAGTTAAAGGGGGAAGTTCTGTTAGTAACATAGTTGACAGAACTTTTGCGGACATTCATATATTAAGATATTTAAATTATTTAAAGGGGGAAATCAATTAAAAATATGTTATTATTCTTTAGTATTTAGACTTTTGAAATAAATGAATCATTTTTTAAATTTACTTTAATGGTTTTTATTCATTATTTTGAATCCAAGACACCCTCAACTGAAAAACGGACATAGCAAAAACTGACAATTTAAGAACATCATGACACATTTCAAGCTAAATAAAGCATAGGATGCACATAATGTTTGTGTGATATTATAACATGCTTTCCAATAATAGGCAAAATATGATATTTTTGAAGAAAATAGTTAGAATAATTATAATTATCATCAATGGACATCAATGGACATGGAATGTACCCTAAATTGTAGAATCACTCAGCAGTTACATACACCAAACCTTCCAGTTATATTCCTATCAATATTATGAAGGCTTTTACAGAAGGGTTTGGTCATATATAATTCATAGCCTGAATTATATAACATTTTATACCTAAAAACATGGTGAAAATTGATATTTTAGGGCTGTTGACAGTATTTTCTGATTTATGGAGTGATACAAAGAGATATCCAAAATCCCTTCTGTAAAAGCCTTAGATACTAATATGACTACAAAATGAAACAATAATTTTGATCCTGGCTTTATCCAAAGTTCAGATTTCGGTTCCTGAAATGTGTTAAAATATGCGCATATTTCATGAGATAATGGTTCATTTGGATATTTAAACATGCTATTTCAGAAAACGTGTAATACAAAAAACAATTGCCTTATTGTAAGTAATTAACTGGAGAAATATTTAGCTGATATCTTTAAGTTAAAAATACCCTATTCACCTGGGGTGTCTCGCCTTAATTAGATGTTTGATAAGTGCAGATCACATAGTAAAACACGTACACAGATACATTATTTTGTATTTTTATTAAATTCGACAATGTCAATTTCACTTTCCACTATGTCCACCGTTGTTTTTCACAACCAATGGCAGAACTTTATTGAGGCCTGTAATTAGTCAACTACAGGTCTCTTGAGTCAGTCTTTTTCTTCCAAAAAGCTTGTGACAAGATGTTATTGCTCTTGGGGCATTAAAAACAAGATTTTAACTTTAGTTTTTTATATAATATCTGCATTTTCTATTGTGAAAAACTAAGTCTTAGTTATTTAATATATAGCGCCATCTCCTGGTTAAACCCTGAAATTGGAGAATAGTGGGAGGGCCTAACATTCCTGAATACTGGTCTTTGGCAGGCAACTGGCTGGCAACTGGCTGGCAGTCGGCAGGAAGCTGTATGCTGGAGTCCAAAATAAGAGGCTCCATCTGTATAGAGAGATTGCTATACTTTCATGTTTCATGTGAAAAATGTTCTCAGGAAAATGTATGGGATAATATTTTTGCCACAGTTTTATAGGAAGCTCAATTTCATTGTATCCAAATGAAACACAAATGAAACACTCAAGTTTTAATAAAAGGTAAAACTTTATTTTTGTGTCTTTTTCTTTTTTGTAGTTGACGGAATAAAAAATATAAATACGAAATGTAACCACTTTCAACTAAAAATTCTAAGTTAAATAATTGGGCAAAGCAATTGATATTACACAATATTTTAAGTAAAATCAACTTCACATGAAGTGCATTGTACTTCAAATAACAATTCCAATCCTTGATTAATTTAAGTTAAATTCACTCAAGTTTTCCTAATGCGTTACTTAAAAAAATAGAAAGTGGTTGACTTAAAAATGTAAGTAAAATCAACTTGACATGAAGTGGATTGTACTTCACATAACAATTCAAGTCCTTGATTAATTTAAGTTTAATTGACTCAAGTTTTCATAATGCTTTACTTACATTTTTAAAGGCAACCACTTTCCTCTATTTTTTTAAGTAGATTCAACTTATCCGGGCTTACAGTGTATGGGATGTTTTTGTGGCCAAAAAATTATCAAATGTCGCCTATATGGACCAAACAAGTGCGTGGTACGAGGGCGGACTTTGCTGGTCCAGGTAACCCGGGATCGATGAAACCTACAATTTGTGGGCAGCACTTTGAAAGATCGTGTTTCGACCAGTCCACAATGCTCGCTAAGGAAATTGGATTAAAAAAGAATTTCAAACTGAACAAAGATGCTGTTCCAACAATACTGCCAAGACCCCAAATGCCAGCACAAGCCACCACGCCGATTCCTACACGTCCCCCGATGCAGAGTCCTCCACTAAAGAGACGGCGAAATGCATTCGCCAAAAGGGAGATAGCGAAGGTAAGCCGCGCTACTTGTTCTTCAATGTTTACAAGCATAAAGCCTGAATCAAAATGACATGTAAAATCTCACACATTTATGAGTTGATGAAGTCATGATGATGGCATATATTATTGCATGCACTTTGCCCATGAACAGCATTTATAGTAAAATTATACGTCATACAACCGCTTTAGATTATGAAAAATGTCAATATTATTACATAGGTATTGGAAACTTTGTTCAATGAAGCCACTGACAGAACTGAGGATAGCGACAACCTATTGGACATCCACACTGGGGAGGAAGCTGTGTCTACACCAGTAAGTATACAGAACGGACTGTGTAAAAATACAATTTGTATCTTCATCACATGCATGTACATAATTCATATATTTAATTGTTTGATTTTATAGCATTGCTCTCTCAATCAATTCAACCACATTTTGTATTATGAATGTTATTAGATATTATATTATGTATAAACTTGTGTTACCTTATTTACTAACGGTATCTCGGCACCGAAACCGTAGTTTCGAATACACACCGGTGGTTTCTGACTTACCAGCTGCCCAGACATTTCGAGGGGAAAAAGGATGAAAACGGGGCTTCAGGTGCCGTGGGAAGAACCTCCGTGTATTCACGTTCTTCACAGTAATCAGTTACATTGACACTGTATTGCATAGGCCTACAGACCAGCGCCACATAGATGGAATACAGACTAGATACTTTTCCTTTTCTGACCACTTTCTCTATACTTTCGTACAGTGGCGATCGGGACGTTCGGGACGAATCCCGATGGGCTTTGAAATTGTAATCAGCTTAATGCTTGGCCCATGTATATGAGTGAACATGTGGATCGCTTTATTTAGTGATTGGATACGATCGGAAAAACATTCCATGTAAATGGGGCTATTGATAGGTTGTCAATCTTATGTTTTTGAAAGTAGGCTAATACATGAACTGAAGGGGCTGGGCCGGGAGAGATGAGTCGTCTCTTCCAATTGGAAAGAGGGCGAGGCCCGCGTCAGAGGTCCACTCATCAGACAAGCTCCCTGAGAAAACCGTCATGAAAAAGTTTAGCAATGTTACGAGTAGTATAATATGCCCACGGCTGTGATTGACAACCTGGACAGCCAGTCAGAAGCTAGAATGCCAACCTAGAGAGCCAATCAGAACCTAGAACGGGCTGCAGGGCTGGCCAGACTATTATATTGTGCATAAAGTTAGATGCATTAGGATAGAGTCATATGCTCATGATATTCCAAGTTAAATTATATAATATTAATATTATAATTTTAAATATTAATATTCAAAAATATTAATATTAAATAATAAGGACAGAGATTTGTGGCCAATTCACTATTGCATTTATTTTATAGGCCTGAATTAGACAAGCAGTTCCTTTCCGAATTTTGATATTGATATAATATTGGTAATTTAATTGATTGCTGATGTTCTTCTTATGCAGTTGACCCTGAGGAAAGTGAGACAGCTGCAGTTATGGCTTGACTCTGGGGAATCTAGCCATAACAGTATATGAGCATGGATGTATAATTTATCTGTAGGCTACAAGGGTGGTCCGCACGCATGGGCCGGTGTGTGGGCCGGTGCGTCTGAACGTCCCGGGCCAAATTTGTGTCCCAGTCCGCCCCTGCTTTCGTATCTCTCTTCATACCTCCGCACTTCGCCTTGGCCATCACATTTTACACACACACACAGACTCCAAAACCCACAACCCCTTGCGGCTGCTACTCTTGAAGTGACAGGCCAAGCCTGTAAAACTTTCAATACAATTTCAAGCTAGTTTCAAAGATTTATTAGTAAAGTTGTGCTGTGTTTTGTACATTTCAGAATGAGATTGCTGTGCAAACGGACCCCCCTCCACGAATACAGCACAAGTCCATGCAGGCACGACCACGTTTCAGGTCAGCTGGACAGCAAGTTCGAATCCATGTTGGTTGTTCCAAAGGTCAGCATCATAATATTTAAATATTGATATGTAAGATACATACATACATAAATACATACATACATGCGTATATATATAATTGTATAATATTATATATAATATTTTCAGGAATTGAAGGCAAACCAACTGCGTGTACTGTTGGGACACAAACACATGATGATACAAGTACTGTGGATGCTGGGATTCAGTGCAACCTGCAGCTAAACCTCCCTGAAAGGGACATAATTGATGAGGAAAAAGAGCTTGAGGCCGACAATAGCCAACATGAAGAGGATAATCAAAATGATCATCTTTATATCCCATCAGACATGGAATCTGATTCGTCAGCTGATGAGTATCGTTTGGTCATGTTTTTTAAATGTTGCTACATTATCATTATGCAGGGTCGGATCCAGCCATTTATTGCAGACTTGATCATTTTACTCTTTGTCCATTTCACAGGGACAGTGACAACCAGGAAGACAATGATCCACTTAGGAGTAAGCTTCTGCTTGTGTTCATGTCTTCCCTGATGTCACTATTCACCCATTGTCCGGTGTGTAAAGAGAACTCGCCAGGTCGCCTTCGGAGAACAATGGGCACATTTGTGGAAATCGATCAAAACTGCAAACATTGTGGTTTTCAAAGGTAATATTTTTAAATGATGACCATGCGAAATATGTATTAGAGAATGATATTTGAGGCCATGATTGACAGGTGGTCATATTCATGAGATACTCATACAGGTTGGATAGTATGATAGAAAATTGAATGAATATATTTTTCTCACAGGTCATGGCAGAATCAACCTTTTATTGATAAAACTCCTGCTGGAAATCTGCTGTTGTCAGCAGGAATTCTTTTTGCGGGTACATCACCAACAAAAGTGCTGAGGGTACTGAAATCTATCAACTGCTCCACCATCACAACAAGGACATTTCTGAATCATCAGAAGAAATTCCTTCAACCTGCAATCAAGACAGTCTGGACCAAGAATCGGAACAACATTGTGCAGAAACGGAAGGAGACGAACAAACACAAAGAACTGGTGTTAGGAGGGGATGGACGCTGTGATAGCCCTGGTCACTGTGCCAAGTATGGATCCTATACCATACAAGACCTCACAATAAACAAGGTGTTGGATGTTCAATTAGTGCAGGTCAGTATTAGTGAATGTATCCTATGTTATGAATAGCCTCCTCCAAATACTTTATAGCCAAACACAGCTGAGAATATTTTCTATCGAACACAACACAATATAATTTCAGGAGTGGTTTTTTTTGGCCGATGCATTTCAAGTAGGGCTGTCAAGCTAACGCGTTAATGCAAAAAAAATTAGCGCCACTAATTATTTTAACGCGATTAACGCATGTGTATTTTTTGTCCTCGGCCGCCCCAGGCAGCTCCCGTTCGAGCATATATGCCTTGAGCTGCACGAAGCTCCAACGATCCATCACAGTGTGTACACACACACACACACACACACACACACACACACACACACACACACACACACACACACACACACACACACACACACACACACACACACACACACACACACACACACACACACACACACACACACACACACACACACACACACACACACACACACACACACACACACACACACACACACACACACACACACTGTATTATTGTATGAGAGAGGTTCCAGGTTGAATTGAGGCGAATATTTGTAATGTTCAGAGGTTGTTGTGTTTAATATTCATGAGAATATTTGTCATTGTTCAAATGATAATAAACAAACATATAAAGCATATTTGTCCACTCATATGTTGATAAGAGTATTACAAACTTGTAAAATATCCCTCTAAGGTACATTTAGAACAGATAAAAAATGATTAAATATTTTAATCGACTGACAGCCCTAATTTCAAGCTCAAAGCATTAACCATGTTTACAAATATGTCCATTGAAAATCAAATGCTCTATGATAGCCATCTTTATAAAATATATTATGTGTGTTCTGAATGTATTTCCAGAGTAATGAAGTCCCTTCAAGTGTCCACATGGAAAAAGAGGGGCTTGTGCGATGTGTCCAGTTCTTGGAGAGTGAAAACCTCGTCATGAACACAATTGTGACAGACAGACACACACAGATCAACAAATGGCTGAAGGAAAACCAAGAACATGTGGACCATCGGTTCGACGTTTGGCACCTTGCAAAAAAGTAGGTTAATTTTTAAACGATAGTAGAATTATAATTCTCCAATTCACTACAATTAAAAAAAATACTGCACTTTCTATTTTATAGACCTAAAAAAAAGACTGGTAAAGCTTGCAAAGGACAAGCAATGTACCGCTATTGGGGAATGGATACAATCCATTCTGAACCATCTGTATTGGTGTGCCGTATCAACTCTGGATGGAAATGGAGAAATGATTGCTGAAAAATGGCTGTCCCTCAACAACCACATTATAAACATTCACACCAAACATGGCAGAGTGTTCGAGAAATGGTCGGCTGCCTGCAGCTCAGAACCGCAAGAAAAAATGGCTCAAAGCAGGTAATAATATTTTCTACGATAATGGACCACACATCAAATTTTGTGTTGGAATGTTTTTGTGTCTTCAGTAAAGAAAAATGATATGCAGTGAAGAACTAATATTTGTTCTATTATCGTATATCCTATATCCTTTTTTGATTGTGTATTTTCAGATTCAGTGCCAGCATGAATAAAGTTGTCAGCCAGAAAGCTTTTGTCAGAGATGTCAAGAAGATGTCACCTTCACAGCAAACCTACGGGGTGGAAGTATACCACAGTATAGTCAACCAGTTTGCCCCAAAGATGTATGCATACTCGTACACTGGCATGTATTGCAGGTAAAGTATAAATGAATCTCATCAGAAAATACTAGAGACTTCAACTTTATTTGCTTATTTATCTATTTGCCAAGTGTGCCTGCTACATTATCTCTCTCTCTTTCTCTCTCTATACAATACAATACATGTATTTATTTTGTAGGTTGATCCTAGCGGCACTGCACTACAATGAGAACTCTGGCAGGAAGCATGCCAAAACCAGTACAGGACAACTCCAATACACTGTGAAATTCCCCAAAGCAAAGAAAGGTGGTCATGTAGTTAGACGTGTGAATACAGCAGCTACATATGGTAAGAAAGTGAAAGTGAGAGTATAATAACATTAATTATACCGTTTTACCAAATTAATGAAAAACATTCAATCTTGGACAACATTATTGTGTAAATATTGAAAATTGAGCTATTTTGCCCATGGAGGAATGCCAGGGGAGTCGACAGGGGACTCCTGCGGGGTCATGATGCACTATATTGGGACACCATTTTCTCATTTTGACCCCTTTTCCTGGTTCTCACAAAAGTTGACTGATTATTTTGCCCATGGAGGAATGCCAGGGGAGTCGACAGGGGACTCCTGCGGGGTCATGAGGCACTATTTCCGGGTACTTTTTTTCATTTTCACCCAAATTTCCCTGGATGAAATATATATATATTTTTTTGTTTTTAGCCCATTTTGACCCAGTTCTGGCCACCGCGTTGCCTGGAGGATGCTTTTGCGGGGTCATGAGGCACTATTCCTGGGTCCTTTTTTTCATTTTCACCCAAATTTCCCTGGATGAAATATTTTTGTTGTTGTTGTTTTTAGCCCATTTTCACCCAGTTTTGGCCACAGCGTTGCCTGGAGGATAGGACCGAGATATGACAGACTCTCTGGCCGCCTCACAAGTCACTATTGTCGGACACAGCAGTAGCCTCCGGTAGCGAGACCCCTGTGAAGAGCCCGGTGAAGACTGTCATGCTTGCAGTAGCCTCCGGTAGCGAGACCCCTGTGAAGAGTCCGGTGAAGACTGTCATGCTTGCAGTAGCCTCCGGTAGCGAGACCCCTGTGAAGAGCCCGGTAAAGACTGTCATGCTTGCAGTAGCCTCCGGTAGCGAGACCCCTGTGAAGAGCCCGGTGAAGACTGTCATGCAGTCCCCAGTAACCTCCGGTAGCGAGACCCTTGTGAAGAGCCCGGTGAAGACTGTCATGCAGTCCCCAGTAACCTCCGGTAGCGGGACCCTTGTGAAGAGCCCGGTGAAGACTGTCATGCAGTCCCCAGTAACCTCCGGTAGCGAGACCCCTGTGAAGAGCCCGGTGAAGACTGTCATGCTTGCAGTAGCCTCCGGTGGGAAGAGACCGGTCAAGAACCCTGTGAAGAGCCCGGTGAAGACTGTCATGCTTGCAGTAGCCTCCGGTGGGAAGAGACCGGTCAAGAACCCTGTGAAGAGCCCGGTGAAGACTGTCATGTTTGCAGTAGCCTCCGGTAGCGAGACCCCTGTGAAGAGCCCGGTGAAGACTGTCATGCAGTCCCCAGTAGCCTCCGGTAGCGAGAACCCTGTATGCCGGAAGACCCGTGCGTCTAAGCTGGCTAAGGACTTGCCCTCTCCCTCAAATTACTGGTCCACTGGGTATGGACGGGGGAATACCATGCGTGAAATCACGTTGCCTAGAAGCATGGAGGCGTACCTTCAGACATACTGGGATCATTGTTTGGGTGTCGCTCCGACAGTAAAACAGAAAGACAATGTTCTGTCGAAGGTCAGCCGGATAAAGAACTTCATAGTATACATGGCCCATGGTGTTAACCGCCTGTCAGACTGGCTGTTCCTAAGAAACATGAAGATGATCCGTGGCTGGAGCAAGTATATTGCAAAGTCGGGCCGGGCAGTCACAACATCAGAGTTCTTCCTGAAGAATGTGAACCACTTCATGGGGTACATGTCTGAGTCAAAGCCCCGGGGTGCAGGCTCACCCAGTCTGATATGACCCACATAATGAGAGAGGTGAAAGCCAACATGAAACACTTGAATAAGGCAGTCGCTCTCCACCAGTTTAAGGTGAAGAGGAACAAACTGGATCGTCTGCCGAGCCAGGCGGAGCTTCTCGCCGCCATGGCGGCCGCTGAGAAGCGCATCCCGGTGCTCCTCGACCTGATGGCCGGCAAGCCGACCTCAACCACCCAGAAGCTTCTCTATGGCTATCTCACCCTCCATTGGAGCCTCCTGTATGGCCACCGTCCGGGCATGTACGCAAACATGAAAAACACTGAGGTCTTAGAGGTGGCCAAAAGGGGAACTGCTGAGGGCTACATCATCCATGTGCAGGATCATAAGACGACCAAGACATATGGCGAAGCACAGCTGGCGCTTACAGTAGAGGAGTTTAGCTGGGTCATGCGGTGGATGGGGATTAAAGAGGCATTGCTGGGTCCTCAGAATGAATTCTTCCTTTTCACAACGGGGATTTTGGCCTCCAAGAACCTGAACGCTCACTTGAAGAGGGCATGGGCTGATGCTGGGCTAGAAACAGCCGTCACCTTCACAATCCTGCGCACTGCCCTGGCTGACAATATCAAGCATCACCAAGATCCAGAAAGCCGGTCGATTCTCGCCAGGTTTATGTGTCACGACGTAACCACGGCGGACCGGTTCTACGCGAATGCGCCTGGAATAAAGGAGGCATTGAAAATCCGCTCCATGTTCAGGGCGTCATCGGTTGCGGCAGCAGCTGCATCAGCATCAGAAGGATGTCTACCGCTGTCAGATGGGGAGACCTCCGAAGAGGGCTCCGGGGCTGATAGCAGCAGACAAGACCCCAACGATACCTCTTCTTCAGAGCACGAGCAACCTGATGGGTCATTGGAGCGGCAGCAGCAGCGGAAGCGGAAGCGGGAGGGAAAGAGGCCAATGAAGTCGGGACCGGGGCTGGTTGACACTCCTGATGATGGGGCAGGGGCCGTGGACTCAACCTGTTTGCCCTGGTGCACCGTACGAATTAGACCCCTAATATGGTCCCCGGAACCCCGCTAAACATTGTGAATATGTATACCGTGTATATAGTATTTGTTCAAATAAATTGTTATAATTATTATTATAATCCTGGGTATACATTTTGTAAATAGTACAATACCTCCAGGGCGCATAACTGCACTTTACAAGCCAGGGAAGGTGCCTGAATCCTGGGGTAAACATTGTTTAATTGTTTAAGTGTTTTTAAATGTATGGAACAGTGTTTTGTCTCTTTCAAAACTCTCCCGTCATTGGCCGGATACATGGGGACGATTTTATATTCACTATGACCGTTACTATTCCAGTGAGACGAAGTACGTCCGGTGACAGGAGTGATCCCATGTTAATTTTGTCCAAAAACCAGAGCATTCCCTTATCCCTCTTAGGTGCCTTACAAACAATGGACGTCCACTCTCGGGAGCGTCGGAGTGGTGCGGTCACCCTAAGTGACAGACCTAAAGTATCCGGGATTCAGGCATCTTCCCTGGCTTGTACATTTTTGGTGATGCGCCCTGGAGGTATCAGACTATTTTAAACAACTTTTCCCCGCTTTTCAAACACTTATTCCGAGGTTTTAGCCAGTCATTTTGCACGAAATCATTTAACATTGACGGTCTCCTGAAAAAGCACATATTCTGTGCATTTTCAGGAGAGCGTCTATGTTAAATGATTTCGTGCAAAATGACTGTCTAAAACTCTCTTCCAGACATTTAAAAATACTTTCCCCGACCATTTAAACATTATTTCTGGCTTGTAAAGTGCAGTTATGCGCCCTGGAGATATTGCACTATTTACAAAATGTAGCACTCTGTTTATTTCACACCTCCAGGAGAGACCAGGGGGAAATCACCTCTCTCTGCCCCCTCACAGAGCCCCAAGGACGGACTAATTACCTCCAGCATGTCCCCATAACAGTGGGACTCTGTTTCTTTCACAGCTCCAGCAGAGACCAGGGGAAAATCACCTCTCTCTGCCCCCTCACAGAGCCCCAAGGACGGACTAATTACCTCCAGCATGGGCCCCTAACAGTGGGACTCTGCACCTCCAGCAGAGACCAGGGGGAAATCACCTCTTTTTGCCCGCTCACAGAGCACCGAAGGACGGACTAGAGACCTCCAGCACCAGTCCCTAACAGGGGGACTCTGTTTATTTCACACCTCCAGGGCGGAGACCGGGAAAATCACCTCTCTCTGCCCGCTCACAGAGCCCCAAGGACGGACTAATTACCTCCAGCATGGGCCCCTAACAGTGGGACTCTGCACCTCCAGCAGAGACCAGGGGGAAATCACCTCTCTCTGCCCCCTCACAGAGCCCCAAGGACGGACTAATTACCTCCAGCATGTCCCCATAACAGTGGGGACTCTGTTTCTTTCACAGCTCCAGCAGAGACCAGGGGAAAATCACCTCTCTCTGCCCCCTCACAGAGCCCCAAGGACGGACTAATTACCTCCAGCATGTCCCCATAACAGTGGGACTCTGTTTCTTTCACAGCTCCAGCAGAGACCAGGGGAAAATCACCTCTCTCTGCCCCCTCACAGAGCCCCAAGGACGGACTAATTACCTCCAGCATGTCCCCATAACAGTGGGACTCTGTTTCTTTCACAGCTCCAGCAGAGACCAGGGGGAAATCACCTCTCTCTGCCCGCTCACAGAGCCCCAAGGACGGACTAATTACCTCCAGCATGGGCCCCTAACAGTGGGACTCTGCACCTCCAGCAGAGACCAGGGGGAAATCACCTCTTTTTGCCCGCTCACAGAGCACCGAAGGACGGACTAGAGACCTCCAGCACCAGTCCCTAACAGGGGGACTCTGTTTATTTCACACCTCCAGGGCGGAGACCGGGAAAATCACCTCTCATTGCCCGCTCACAGAGCCCCGAAGGACGGACTAATTACCTCCAGCATGGGCCCCTAACAGTGGGACTCTGCACCTCCAGCAGAGACCAGGGGGAAATCACCTCTTTTTGCCCGCTCACAGAGCACCGAAGGACGGACTAGAGACCTCCAGCACCAGTCCCTAACAGGGGGACTCTGTTTATTTCACACCTCCAGGGCGGAGACCGGGAAAATCACCTCTCTCTGCCCGCTCACAGAGCCCCAAGGACGGACTAATTACCTCCAGCATGGGCCCCTAACAGTGGGACTCTGCACCTCCAGCAGAGACCAGGGGGAAATCACCTCTCTCTGCCCCCTCACAGAGCCCCAAGGACGGACTAATTACCTCCAGCATGTCCCCATAACAGTGGGACTCTGTTTCTTTCACAGCTCCAGCAGAGACCAGGGGAAAATCACCTCTCTCTGCCCCCTCACAGAGCCCCAAGGACGGACTAATTACCTCCAGCATGTCCCCATAACAGTGGGACTCTGTTTCTTTCACAGCTCCAGCAGAGACCAGGGGAAAATCACCTCTCTCTGCCCCCTCACAGAGCCCCAAGGACGGACTAATTACCTCCAGCATGTCCCCATAACAGTGGGACTCTGTTTCTTTCACAGCTCCAGCAGAGACCAGGGGGAAATCACCTCTCTCTGCCCGCTCACAGAGCCCCAAGGACGGACTAATTACCTCCAGCATGGGCCCCTAACAGTGGGACTCTGCACCTCCAGCAGAGACCAGGGGGAAATCACCTCTTTTTGCCCGCTCACAGAGCACCGAAGGACGGACTAGAGACCTCCAGCACCAGTCCCTAACAGGGGGACTCTGTTTATTTCACACCTCCAGGGCGGAGACCGGGAAAATCACCTCTCATTGCCCGCTCACAGAGCCCCGAAGGACGGACTAATTACCTCCAGCATGGGCCCCTAACAGTGGGACTCTGCACCTCCAGCAGAGACCAGGGGGAAATCACCTCTTTTTGCCCGCTCACAGAGCCCCAAGGACGGACTAATTACCTCCAGCATGGGCCCCTAACAGTGGGACCTCCATAACCTTGCACACCCTGAGTCCCCGGGCCCCCACAGTTAAGCACTCCCCCACGGACTAAACACAGGTATTCACACCCACCAGAACCTCGTGCCCCTGGTGACCTTACAAGGGGGTGGTTTTATGGTGCTTCTGTGTCCGCCCATCAGCATCCATATTGGGCCTTCTTCACGGCATCACCCCCCCTTCTGTGGAGGGTATTCTCGTGCCCCTGGTGACCTTACAAGGGGGTGGTTTTATGGTGCTTCTGTGTCCGCCCATCAGCATCCATATTCGGCCTTCTTCACGGCATCACCCCCCCTTCTGGGCTGGAGGGTATTCTCGTGCCCCTGGTGACCTTACAAGGGGGTGGTTTTATGGTGCTTCTGTGTCCGCCCATCAGCATCCATATTCGGCTTTCTTCACGGCATCACCCCCCCTTCTGGGCTGGAGGTTCAAACACTTTAACTTTTGTTCACCCTCCTCTGGCTTACACCTCCTCCGCCAACACTTGAGCGCTCATCACAGGGTTCAGCACCAAGGAGAGTGCCTCCCCGGTGCTGATGGAAAGTGGCACTTTTTCTGCCCCTGGTAACCATCAAGGTTATTGTTTTTTTTTTTTTTTTTATTTTATTTGAACAAAAAACACAGTTGACAGTACAGAGAGGCTAAAACATAAACTATTTACACGTACTACTGCTACTATAACAGTACTACTAAATTTCTTAACCTACGTTTTAAAGTGCAGTTATGCGCCCTGGAGGTGTTGCACTATTAACAAAATGTATGCCCAGGATTCTGGCACCTTTCCTGGCTTGTAAAGTGCAGTTATGCGCCCTGGAGATATTGTACTATTTACAAAATGTATACACAGGATTATAATAATAATTATATACACGGTATACATATTCACAATGTTTAGCGGGATTCAGGGGACCAAATTAGGCGTCTAATTCTTACGGTGCACCAGGGCAAACAGGTTGAGTCCACGGCCCCTGCCCCATCATCAGGAGTGTCAACCAGCCCCGGTCCCGACTTCATTGGCCTCTTTCCCTCCCGCTTCCGCTTCCGCTGCTGCTGCCGCTCCAATGACCCATCAGGTGAAGATGATAGAGCTGTACTGTTATAGCAGCCCTCTTCGGAGGTCTCCCCATCTGACAGCGGTAGACATCCTTCTGATGATGATGCAGCTGCTGCCGCATCTGATGACGCCCTGAACATGGAGCGGATTCTCAATGCCTCCTTTATACCTGGCGCATTCGCGTAGAACCGGTCCGCCGTGGTTACGTCGTGACACATAAACCTGGCGAGAATCGACCGGCTTTCTGGATCTTGGTGATGCTTGATATTGTCAGCCAGGGCAGTGCGCAGGATTGTGAAGGTGACGGCTGTTTCTAGCCCAGCATCAGCCCATGCCCTCTTCAAGTGAGCGTTCAGGTTCTTGGAGGCCCGATTCCCCCTTGTGAAAAGGAAGAATTCATTCTGAGGACCCAGCAATGCCTCTTTAATCCCCATCCACCGCATGACCCAGCTAAACTCCTCTACTGTAAGCGCCAGCTGTGCTTCGCCATATGTCTTGGCCGTCTTGTGATCCTGCACATGGATGATGTAGCCCTCAGCAGTTCCCCTTATGGCTGCCTCTAAGACCTCACTGTTTTTCATGTTTGCGTACACGCCCGTACGGTGGCCATACAGGAGGCTCCAATGGAGGGTGAGATAGCCATAGAGAAGCTTCTGGGTGGTTGAGGTCGGCGTGCCGGCCATCAGGTCGAGGAGCTCCGGGATGCGCTTCTCAGCGGCCGCCATGGCGGCGAGAAGCTCCGCCTGGCTCGGCAGACGATCCAGTTTGTTCCTCTTCACCTTAAACTGATGTAGAGTGACTGCCTTATTCAAGTGTTTCATGTTGGCTTTCACCTCTCTCATTATGTGGGTCATATCAGACTGGGTGAGCTTGCACCCCCGGGGCTTTGACTCAGACATGTACCCCATGAACTGGTGCACATTCTTCAGGAAGAACTCTGATGTTGTGACTGCCCGGCCCGGCTTTACAATATACTCGCTCCAGCCACGGATCATCTTCATGTTTCTTAGGAACAGCCAGTCTGACAGGCGGTTAACACCATGGGCCATGTATACTATGAAGTTCTTTATCCGGCTGATCTTCGACACAACATTGTCTTTCTGTTTTACTGTCGGAGCGACACCCAAACAGTGATCCAAGTATGTCTGAAGGTACGCCTCCATGCTTCTAGGCAACGTGATTTCACGCATGGTATTCCCCCGTCCACACCCAGTGGACCAGTAATTTGAGGGAGAGGGCAAGTCATTAGCCAGCTTAGAGGCACGGGTCTTCCGGCATACAGGGGTCTCGCTACCGGAGGCTACTGCAAACATGACAGTTTCCACCGGGGTCTTCACAGGGGTCTCGCTACCGGAGGCTACTGCAAACATGACAGTTTCCACCGGGGTCTTCACAGGGGTCTCGCTACCGGAGGCTACTGCAAACATGACAGTTTCCACCGGGGTCTTCACAGGGGTCTCGCTACCGGAGGCTACTGCAAACATGACAGTTTCCACCGGGGTCTTCACAGGGGTCTCGCTACCGGAGGCTACTGCAAACATGACAGTCTTCACCGGGGTCTTCACAGGGGTCTCGCTACTGGAGGCTACTGCAAACATGACAGTCTTCACCGGGCTCTTCTCAGGGGTCTCGCTACCGGAGGAAACTGGTAATATGACAGTCTTCACTGGGCTCTTCACAGGGTTCTTGACCGGTCTCTTTCCACCGGAGGCTACTGCAAGCATGACAGTCTTCATTGGGCTCTTCACAGGGTTCTTGACCGGTCTCTTCCCACCGGAGGCTACTGCAAGCATGACAGTCTTCACCGGGCTCCTCACAGGGGTCTCGCTACCGGAGGTTACTGGGGACTGCATGACAGTCTTCACCGGGCTCTTCACAGGGGTATTGCTGCCTGAGGCTACTGTGTTTATGCCGGAGGTATTTGGGATTGCCAGGCCCTTAAATCGTATACATTCGTCCTCTTCCTCAAGAACAGCAGCACTCTGCTTCCTGGGTTTTAGCTCCTTTTTCAGCCTGGAGCGCAGGGTCTTCACCTCATCATTGAGGGCATCCTTCTGAGCCCTCAATGCCACATTTTCCAGCATCACCTGCCTGCAGTCCTCGTTGTCACACTCGGTATGTGGGGAGAAGGGTGGAGGGTGCCCGGGGTATTCCTCCTCATTGTCTATATCCAATGATGTAGCCATTCCAATGATGGGGTTAGTCTCACGGAGGTCATGGAGCAACTGCAGTGCCACACTATGCTTCAGCCTTGCCATGACCTGATGTGCCTTATGTCGGGACAACTCAGGGTGGTCATGTTTTACATGACGGTCCAGTCTCTTCCCAGCGTACGAACACCCAGCGATGGGACAGGGTTTGGTCCGAACATTTATCCTTCCACTGGCTATTTTCAGGAGGATTCCCCTCTCCTCCAAGTTCCGCACTGCATGCTTGTGCTTAAGGTGTTTGTTCAATGCCAGATAGAAGAGTCTGCACACCGGGCATTCAGATGACATCCTTCCTGAAACACACATAATGATTTTGATCAAAATTATGTTATAGTTCTCCGTTTATATGCGTTAGCGTGAGCGGTGGTTGCGACACTGGGTCCGATGCATCAATTCATGGTGCATGGACGAAGGGAAGTATTGGGTTACCACCGGGTCAGATGGTCCCACTTCCGCACCAACGCGGGGCTGGTGATGGCAACATTGGGTCCGATGCATCAATACATGGTGCCCCGACCATGAGAGGGTTTGGGGTACCCCGGAACCAGGCACCACCCCAGCAGGAAACGGGTTGTATGGTCAAAGGAGGAAAGAGTGATAGAACCGGGGTAAAGCAAAGAAAGTGTCCGACAATAGTGACTTGTGAGGCGGCCAGAGAGTCTGTCATATCTCGGTCCTATCCTCCAGGCAACGCTGTGGCCAAAACTGGGCTAAAAACTAAAAAAACTAAAAAATATTTCATCCAGGGAAATTTGGGTGAAAATGAAAAAAAAGTACCCCAAAATAGTCCTTCATTAGCCAGCAGCAGTCCCCTGTCGACTCATGTGACATTCCTCCAGGGTTACATAGAACCAGGGTGTGGGCTCCGAGCCATCTCCGAGACATCTCTAGTCCGTGTTGATAATGGGGGAAATGTACCCCAAAATAGTCCTTCATTAGCCAGCAGCAGTCCCCTGTCGACTCATGTGACATTCCTCCAGGGTTACATAGAACCAGGGTGTGGGCTCCGAGCCATCTCCGAGACATCTCTAGTCCGTGTTGATAATGGGGGAAATGTACCCCAAAATAGTCCTTCATTAGCCAGCAGCAGTCCCCTGTCGACTCATGTGACATTCCTCCAGGGTTACATAGAACCAGGGTGTGGGCTCCAAGCCATCTCCGAGACATCTCTAGTCCGTGTTGATAATGGGGGAAATGTACCCCAAAATAGTCCTTCATTAGCCAGCAGCAGTCCCCTGTCGACTCATGTGACATTCCTCCAGGGTTACATAGAACCAGGGTGTGGGCTCCGAGCCATCTCCGAGACATCTCTAGTCCGTGTTGATAATGGGGGAAATGTACCCCAAAATAGTGCATCATGACTCAGCAATCATCACACTCAACTTTGGTGAGAACCGGGCAAAGGGGTCAAAATCCGTCAATGTGGGGGGGTGAAACGGCTGTACGCGAGCCCTGGGGGGGGCACCCGGGACCGGG